>NC_142199.1:18342094-18557094 GCF_026936395.1 Plectropomus leopardus
AACATGATTTAAATTTAAGATGCATTCATGAAAACTGTTCATTTGAAAGAAATCAAACTACTAAACACATCTGAGCAATAGTGTTATTATGACTTGTTAATTTGAGTTGGGAAAACCACATTTATTTTTGGCTTGTATTTAAGTGTGTACTTATTCCTACTGTTTTTGGAACATGTGATATTGAAGTTTTAGTAGTTTGAGTATTTGTTTATTGAGACTGGAATATAGGTTTTGTATGGGCCTCTTTTTTTTATTTTTTTTATCTTCATTGCAGTCAGCCGTAAGGCTCATTTGCTTTTGTCTGAGTTTGTTTTTTGTTTGTTGATTTTGCTTTGTTTGGTTTATATGTTTGAAATACAGATTAATTGCTATAATTTACAAACCAACATATAAGTTACTTATTATCATTAAAACCAGAAATCACAATCCAAAAAACTGGAGACCAACTTTGATTGTTTCTGTTTCAGCTTTATTATAGACAATTGATTACTGGTTGATATAGATATAGAGTATAATAACAATCACGTAAAAATGATGTCATGAAAGATAACTCAAACTCCTTCAAATTGAAAAAAAAAACCTCCTCAACTCTTTCGACGCCAAAAGATGAAGCAAGATTAAGGGTGAACTTTAATTTCATTTCTTCTTCAACTACATTTTTAAAAGAGACAAACAAATTTACCTTGTACCTTGTATTGTCACCAATATGTAAGAACAATGCCAATGATTGTCACGGTTGTGCTTTTCTTCATAGTTTACAGAGGACATCATTAACGTGTTGATGACGCACATCACGGCGCAGACAAACCACAGGAGGAGAATGCCAGACAGCATCTTGCCCGTGTCTGGAACTGGTTAATATTCGTGGCCGATGGCAGAGTTCCTGCTGTGGCCCTGCCTTTATCACCGTACATTCCGAGTTCCGGAACTTTCATCTGAAATGAAGCAGTTGAAAGTTCCGGAACTCGGAATGTATGGTGATGTCATCTGGCTTTGTTGTGAGTGTGATGTCATGGAGAAAACATTCCGCCACAGTCTCAGAGGTTCTAGCTGACCTAAATATCACAAGATATCGCACACTTCTCACGAAGCTTGTAACAAATGTTCGATTGTTATTTCAAGTGGATTTTTGATGACATCATGTCATAGCTTAAACTCACTGAACTCATTTGAGGCCGAAAAACTTGACTACGAAAGGCGTGTGTTTTCAATTCCAGTTTAAGTGTGTTTATGTAAATAGGTGGAGGCCAATTAGTGGGCATCCAGCTGAATAAATGTTTGTCATCACAAATTCATTGACTTCATCAGCTAACCTGCCATCATTTTCAATCACTGTGGACTACACCAAACACGTTTGGCTGTAAGGAGATCATGTGAGAAGTGATGCGAAAGCACAGATGTGGGAGCCAGGAAATGAGTGAAAATGAGACGTGTAAACTAAACTAAGTGCTTATTGTATTTGTGGTTAAATTATTGTACGTTACGGAAATTTTGTACTAATTGATTGTGCATCGCACAGAGGACAAAATTATCATACAAATACAATAATTATCGTACATCTGACAACGCTGAGAAGGTGAAGATTTTCTGGTGGTCTCAGTCCTGTTCCCCTCTGTGTTCTGCCACTTCCTACCTCTTCAGTACATATTGTTTTTAAAAACATGTTTAAATTCATTAAATTTTCCACATGTTTTCAGCTTAACCCCTTCTATGATTCCATTGTGTAAAATAAATCAAAATATCACCTCTAATGAATCATGTATCAATTGTGTATACGCCCAAACAGATTAATATGAATAAACAAACAGCTGTTTGATTAAAACTTCCTGGAGTTCACACACGAAAAAACATGATTTAAATTTAAGATGCATTCATGAAAACTGTTCATTTGAAAGAAATCAAACTACTAAACACATCTGAGCAATAGTGTTATTATGACTTGTTAATTTGAGTTGGGAAAACCACATTTATATTTGGCTTGTATTTAACTGCGTCCTTCTTCCTACTGTTTTTGGAACATGTGATATTGAAGTTTTAGTAGTTTGAGTATTTGTTTATTGAGACTGGAATATAGGTTTTGTATGGGCCTCTTTTTTTTATTTTTTTTATCTTCATTGCAGTCAGCCGTAAGGCTCATTTGCTTTTGTCTTAGTTGGTTTTTTGTTTGTTTGTTTATTTTGCTTTGTTTGGTTTATATGTTTGAAATACAGATTAATTACTATAATTTACAAACCAACAGATAAGTTACTTATTATCATTAAAACCAGAAATCACAATCCAAAAAACTGGAGACCAACTTTGATTGTTTCTGTTTCAGCTTTATTATAGACAATTGATTACTGGTTGATATAGATATAGAGTATAATAAAAATCACGTAAAAATGATGTCATAAAAGATAACTCAAACTCCTTCAAATTGAAAAAAAAAACCTCCTCAACTCCTTCGACGCCCTTAAAAGATGAAGCAAGATTAAGGGTGAAGTTTAATTTCATTTCTTCTTCAACTACGTTTTAAAAGAGACAAACAAATTTACCTTGTACCTTGTATTGTCACCAATATGTAAGAACAATGCCAATGATTGTTACGGTTGTGCTTTTCTTCATGGTTTACAGAGGACGTCATTAACGTGTTGATGGCGCACATCACTGGCGCAGACAAACCACAGGAGGAGAATGCCAGACAGCATCTTGCCCGTGTCTGGAACTGGTTAACATTCGTGGCCGATGGCAGAGTTCCTGCTGTGGCCCTGCCTTTATCACCGTACATTCCGAGTTCCGGAACTTTCATCTGAAATGAAGCAGTTGAAAGTTCCGGAACTCGGAATGTATGGTGATGTCATCTGGCTTTGTTGTGAGTGTGATGTCACGGAGAAAACATTCCGCCACAGTCTCAGAGGTTCTAGCTGACCTAAATATCACAAGATATCGCACACTTCTCACGAAGCCTCGTAACAAATGTTCGATTGTTATTTAAAGTGGATTTTTGATGACATCATGTCATAGCTTAAACTCACTGAACTCATTTGAGGCCGAAAAACTTGACTTCTTAAGCGTGTTTTCAATTCCAGTTTAAGTGTGTTTATGTAAATAGGTGGAGGCCAATTAGTGGGCATCCAGCTGAATAAATATTTGTCATCACAAATTCATTGACTTCATCAGCTAACCTGCCATCATTTTCAATCACTGTGGACTACACCAAACACCTTTGGCTGTAAAGAGATCATGTGAGAAGTGATGCGAAAGCACAGATGTAGGAGCCAGGAAATGAGTGAAAATGAGACGTGTAAACTAAACTAAGTGCTTATTGTATTCGTGGTTAAATTATTGTACGTTACGGAAATTTTGTACTAATTGATTGTGCATCGCACAGAGGACAAAATTATCATACAAATACAATAATTATCGTACATCTGACAACGCTGAGAAGGTGAAGATTTTCTGGTGGTCTCAGTCCTGTTCCCCTCTGTGTTCTGCCACTTCCTACCTCTTCAGTACATATTGTTTTTAAAAACATGTTTAAATTCATTAAATGTTCCACGTTTTCAGCTTAACCCCTTCTATGATTCCATTGTGTAAAATAAATCAAAATATCACCTCTAATGAATCATGTATCAATTGTGTATACGCCCAAACAGATTAATATGAATAAACAAACAGCTGTTTGATTAAAACTTCCTGGAGTTCACACACGAAAAACATGATTTAAATTTAAGATGCATTCATGAAAACTGTTCATTTGAAAGAAATCAAACTACTAAACACATCTGAGCAATAGTGTTATTATGACTTGTTAATTTGAGTTGGGAAAACCACATTTATTTTTGGCTTGTATTTAAGTGTGTACTTATTCCTACTGTTTTTGGAACATGTGATATTGAAGTTTTAGTAGTTTGAGTATTTGTTTATTGAGACTGGAATATAGGTTTTGTATGGGCCTCTTTTTTTTTTTTTTTTATCTTCATTGCAGTCAGCCGTAAGGCTCATTTGCTTTTGTCTGAGTTTGTTTTTTGTTTGTTTGTTTATTTTGCTTGGTTTGGTTTATATGTTTGAAATACAGATTAATTACTATAATTTACAAACCAACAGATAAGTTACTTATTATCATTAAAACCAGAAATCACAATCCAAAAAACTGGAGACCAACTTTGATTGTTTCTGTTTCAGCTTTATTATAGACTATTGATTACTGGTTGATATAGATATAGAGTATAATAACAATCACGTAAAAATGATGTCATGAAAGATAACTCAAACTCCTTCAAATTGAAAAAAAAAAACCTCCTCAACTCCTTCGACGCCAATAGATGAAGCAAGATTAAGGGTGAACTTTAATTTCATTTCTTCTTCAACTACGTTTTTAAAGAGACAAACAAATTTACCTTGTACCTTGTATTGTCACCAATATGTAAGAACAATGCCAATGATTGTCACAGTTGTGCTTTTCTTCATAGTTTACAGAGGACATCGTTAACGTGTTGATGACGCACATCACGGCGCAGACAAACCACAGGAGGAGAATGCCAGACAGCATCTTGCCCGTGTCTGGAACTGGTTAATATTCGTGGCCGATGGCAGAGTTCCTGCTGTGGCCCTGCCTTTATCACCGTACATTCCGAGTTCCGGAACTTTCATCTGAAATGAAGCAGTTGAAAGTTCCGGAACTCGGAATGTATGGTGATGTCATCTGGCTTTGTTGTGAGTGTGATGTCACGGAGAAAACATTCGGCCACAGTCTCAGAGGTTCTAGCTGACCTAAATATCACAAGATATCGCACACTTCTCACGAAGCCTCGTAACAAATGTTCGATTGTTATTTCAAGTGGATTTTTGATGACATCATGTCATAGCTTAAACTCACTGAACTCATTTGAGGCGAAAAACTTGACTTACGAAAAGGCGTGTGTTTTCAATTCCAGTTTAAGTGTGTTTATGTAAATAGGTGGAGGCCAATTAGTGGGCATCCAGCTGAATAAATGTTTGTCATCACAAATTCATTGACTTCATCAGCTAACCTGCCATCATTTTCAATCACTGTGGACTACACCAAACACCTTTGGCTGTAAGGAGATCATGTGAGAAGTGATGCGAAAGCACAGATGTAGGAGCCAGGAAATGAGTGAAAATGAGACGTGTAAACTAAACTAAGTGCTTATTGTATTTGTGGTTAAATTATTGTACGTTACGGAAATTTTGTACTAATTGATTGTGCATCGCAGAGGACAAAATTATCATACAAATACAATAATTATCGTACATCTGACAACGCTGAGAAGGTGAAGATTTTCTGGTGGTCTCAGTCCTGTTCCCCTCTGTGTTCTGCCACTTCCTACCTCTTCAGTACATTTTGTTTTTAAAAACATGTTTAAATTCATTAAATGTTCCACATGTTTTCAGCTTAACCCCTTCTATGATTCCATTGTGTAAAATAAATCAAAATATCACCTCTAATGAATCATGAATCAATTGTGTATACGCGGAAACTAATATGAATAAACAAAAAGCTGTTTTATTAAAACTTCCTGGAGTTCACACACGAAAAAACATGATTTAAATTTAAGATGCATTCATGAAAACTGTTCATTTGAAAGAAATCAAACTACTAAACACATCTGAGCAATAGTGTAATTATGACTTGTTAATTTGAGTTGGGAAAACCACATTTATTTTTGGCTTGTATTTAAGTGTGTACTTATTCCTACTGTTTTTGGAACATGTGATATTGAAGTTTTAGCAGTTTAAGTATTTGTTTACTGAGACTGGAATACAGGTTTTGTATGGGCCTCTTTTTTTTTTTAAACTTCATTGCAGTCGGCCGTAAGGCTCGTTTGCTTTTGTCTGTGTTTTTGTTTGTTTGTTTGTTTCATATGTTTGAAATAAAGATTCATTCATTCAATTAACAACAGATTTGTTGCTTATTATCATTAAAACCAGAAATCACAATCCAAACAGTAAAAACTGGAGACCAACTTTGATTTCTTCTGTTTCAGCTTTATTATAGAGACAATTGATTACTGGTTGATATAGATATAGAGTATAATAACAATCACATAAAAATGATGTCATGAAAGATAACTCAAACTCCTTCAAAAAAAAAAGAATCACATCATCATGATTTCAAATCAAATATCAGTTCAATACAACAAGATAAAGTCAGTGACATGATCCAAAAGAAAAGCTGAGGTGAGAGCAGCGTTCACAGGTGAAGAACTGAAATGTTAAAGATGATGAACAACAGTGTGAGAGTGCAGAGCGCCCCCTGCTGTGTGTCAGGCTGCAGCCCAAAACTCTGATCCCTGAAGCCACACGGACCCACAACAGCACAAAGAAAATACACACACAATATGTACAATATATACAGATATATCTGCACGCTGTCAGGTCAAAGGTCGACTTCTGACCTGAGAAACTTTGTCTCTCACTATTCTTATTTTTCTCTCTTTCTAAACATCAAGGTATAACATTTAAAATAAAACAAAAAGTATCATCCAGAAAAATTTCAGACTGAAGCTTCAGCTGATTTTACTACTTAATATATTCTCATGAGGAACTCATTTTGTACTAAACATAACTATTAAGAAAACAAAGTGTAAACAAACACAAAATTCATAAGTTTTCTGAAATTTCATTCAAATTAAACCATATTCCAGCTCTATATTTATTAACCACATTTTAAATCTTTTTTTTTTTAAATAAGTTTTCATTGTTAACCAGACTTTACACATTTTAATTCACTGTCACAACCGTTCCACCTGTGAGCCCTGTGACAGACACACATGTGCTTTGCATGTTTTTTTCCAGCTTTATCCTGACATTTGATTTTCACTCACTCGTTCTATTTCAGCATCTTGAAACATCATTCTTATGTCGTCACTGATTTGCCAGTTTTTAAATATGAAAAACTGTGTTTTAGGTCATTTAAATGATAGCTGGTCCTGGTCCTCCGGTTCACAGCGACCACGATGACACAGAGCGTCAGCAGCAGAAGGCTGAGCACTGACCATCTCACTTTGTAGAAGGTGGAGTGAACCCCAAACGGATCTTTGTACTGTAACACTGTTTTGCTTGCTGTCAGACATTGAAAAGGTTCACCCCAAACTACACACCAATACTCTCCTGTGTCTCTCAGTGAGACATTAGAGATAACCAAAGTACCACCATCACCGTACCTTATTCTTCTCATCCCCCTTAAAGGCCATACAACAACAACTCTGCCTTCTGTTTGGTTCGACTTAATGAACCAAAAATACCACCGCCCCCTTTCCTGATCTTTGCATCTGAGAGTGACGTTTTCTCCCTCTGAGAAGAGCTCTACATCAGGAGGACCAAAGTTAGGACACACCAGGAGATAGTACTGTTTCTCACTGACAGGAGTTTTACAGACGTACACACCTGAGTGGTTTAACGTCAGTGATGAAACCACCAGAGAGTAGTTTTGGTCCACAGTCTGGTTTGGTTGTTTTACTGTACTTACAGCCCAGCGTGGGGGCTGGTCATCACTGAAATCAGTGAGAGCGCACGGTAACACGGCCGTCTCTCCCACTGAGCGATAGATCGCCTCTGTGTACACCTTTAACACTACAGAGTCACTGCTGACACACTGCTGCTGCTCCATCAGCAGACAGCTGAACTCTGTCTTGGCTGTTGTTGTGAAATTAAACACGTGAAGAGCTGATGTGTTTTTATTCAGTTGGTATCTTCCTCCAACATCGTCCATCACTGATGTCTCATTGTCCCCAAAAACTCTGCTCCATATTTCCTGTTTAAATCCAAAGTCACGTCTGAGCCACAGGACGTTCAGATTGTCAGCCACTCCCTCACATGACAGAACCTCTGTTGCCCCAGCTGTCACTCCAAAACCTCTTCCTTGACCCACTCTCCTGCAGACGATGACAGAGCTGTTCTTGTCATGTGTGACTCTGCGGTCCAACACTCCTCTCGGTACGGGCCGGAGTCTGAGTGGGTCAGGTTGTGGATCTTGTAAGAAGAGATATTGTTTGTGCTGATGACTGACAGTCGTTGTTTCAGGTCTTCAGGTGCTGTGGAGTTGTGGGACCAGAGGTCAGAGGTGTTCCACAGGACGAGCTTCTCCTCACCAACAGACCTGGAGATCAGGCAGGAGTCGGCCTCCTCGGGGAGCTCGAAGGTGTAAGAGTCCCGTTCCTCCTTGATGCTGATGAGTTCTTGTGCATGAATGTTGTTGATGAGAGCAAACAGCAGGAACCAGAGCTCTGTGACTGCAGCCATTCTGCTCCGAGGTCTCCGTCTGAGAGTCCGTCAAACACTGACACCTCACAAACTCAACCCTCATCACCAGCTTCTCTCTGCGGTCCCAACAACGTGACTTCTTTATCTCTTCATCAGCGGAAACTTTGACACATCCGGCTCTTTATCAAGTCATCTTTGTCAGTGAGGCTGTCGTGTCTTCAAACACACATTACTGATGAACTGAAATGATTTTACAGAACCGGGCTGGTTTAAATTGAGTTTGTTTATGCCTTACACAGACAGGGTCTGCATCTAAATTCCCTTTTTACAATCCAAGGCACCTTATATACATATTAGATCCAACTTGGCTCTCAGCAGAAGCATAGAGAGGGAACATAAAGTTCCTGCTTTTCTTTGTTCCTTTGACCAACCACATGGTCAGCTAAGGCCTTCCTCGCTCTGCGGCCATCTTTGATCCAGCATCTTGGACCTGGCGTCTCGTTGTAGCTAGATATCAATTTTATTTTAACATTTAATGAAATATATGATTCACACAATCATTTTTAGCAGGTACTATACATATGAACCATTTTTAGATACTTCAATATTTCCATTTCATGCAACCCAAATAAAAAAATATACTTTTTTAACAGGTAGAACTTTCTAATGTAAGTCATTTTCCAAGCATACAAAAGAATTATTTCACTGCCATTTATGTTAATTTATCATCACTACACAGTCTTGAACTAAATAATTCCACTCCAAAACATTTCAAATGTACAGCACACAACCGGATATTTTAATTACATCCTAGGCACTAACTGTCTGGTATCTATAACGGCCACGAGGAATCACAACGATCGTGTTATCTTGTAATCAATCATGTCAAAGACCTATGACAAGAAAATACAGCCAGCTGGTCGGCTAAATAGTCTGTTTATATTTAATACATCCATGACATACAGTGCCTATCATAACACCCCCTTTGGTGTTTTACCCTTTTATTGCTTTTATAAATCAATCATGGTCAATCAAATTTGGCTCTCTTAACACAAAAATTTATTGGAAAAAACTCTTTAATGTCAAAGTGAAAACAGATTTCTATAAAGTAATGTTAATGAAAGAAAATTATATAAATAAAAATAATTGTTTGCATAATTATTCACCCCCTTTTTAATTCAATGGTCTAATTCAATAGAGGTCCATCAAATTGTTGCCAATAGTCTCACAATTAGTGAAATGAAGATCACCTGAGTGTTGTGGGTGTGTTTCAAGTGATTGAGTTGTAAAACACCTGTGTCTGAAGGGTCCAGAGAGTGGTTGATCAGTATTCCTGGCTACCATTACACCATGAAGACAGAAGAACACTCTAAGCAACTCAGGGAAAGGGTTATTAAAAACATCAAAGTAAAACATCAAAGGGGCTGAATACTTATGATAGGCACTGTATATAACAGGGAACTTCCATGTCGTTACACATTCACCAACAGGGGACGTTTTTTAAGGTCCCCACTTGGTCATGCAGTAAATCATCGTAAAATGATGTTAAGACATCTGGTTAAATTTTTCAGTATTTGCCAAGAGGGGACCTAAATGTGCGTGTGAATATCCATATTCAGCTCTGTCCCTGCTGGTTGGAGCAGGTATTTGAACGACCTCTTCACACACATCACTTTTAACACTCCTCTCCAGGGTGAACGGCTTGCAGTCCCCAGCAGCCTTTCAGACTGTAGATGGGCCGTTAAACAGTCTTCAGTAATGTTAATGTGGATTACATGGAGGTCATAGAATGTATCAAATATGATACAAATGGCTTTATAGGGTTAATGATGAATGATAATAAAACCAGTCTCCTGAAACATGATTTTTTTAAATCATTTTTTTGTATTAAAATACAAAGGTTAGCTTTAGGTGATATCTTAACTTTTAAGCTCCATACAGTTTTAAAATTAAGGGTTATCCAGAAGGCAGGAGAGAAATTAGTATTTTAGAGTCTAAAACAAAAAAAAAGAAGACTATGAACCAAGCAGAATAAAATCCTAAATACAAAGGTCAGCAGTAAGACTTTTTCTTTTTAGGTTTAATTATATAAAATGATAAATGATGTAACATCAGACTTTTAAACCTTTAAAGACCTTTAAAGTTGTTCAGTCCCTGACCATACTTACCTCACAAGCACTCATCAGTTTTTCTCTCTCTATATATATTTATTTATTGTGTTCTCAGTCTGCACGTATAGAAATGCCATTTGTTTGTGGGTGCACATTACAGAAAAAAGGTCCACACTTGTATAGGATATAACAACATGAATCCACTGTTGGGTGGTACACAATGACACAAGTTCCCTTTTAGATGGCATTGAGCAACATTCACACTCCAAAGAGGATAAATGAGAATTATTAAATTATTAAATTATTAAAATAAGAAAAAGAATTAAGATGCTTTTTTTTTTTTAGAAGAAAATAATCTAATATAAATATAATCCGTTCTGTTCTGTTATTTTTTTTTTAGGAAAATGTTATTAGAAATATTTTTTTTTTTTTTTATACATTGCAAATTTATACAAACCATCCAAACAACATTTAGTTTTCAAGCCAACCATTAATCTTAGTGTTAGAAATATATCTGGTTCATCTATCCAAGAAATATTTATATTATAAAATTTACAAATGATTTTTTAAGGGTTACAAATAATTTGGAAACAATTAATAATTAGTTTATTTATTATTTATAATATATAAATTATTATATTATATTATTAATTGTATAAGTCTTGTGGTATTAAACTGACAAATTAACAATCTAAAGCATTAATTACCATTTCTTCATTAGTAATCAAGGAGTATTTACAAAAGTGCAATAAACAGTCCGTTAACAATGTATTAATTACGCTTATAATAAAGTATTGCCAGTTTAGGAAAGATGATACTGACATGTAAAATTACCAGCACATTTATCAAGTGAAATGCATACCTAAATGTTCAGTATTTATTTGTGCGTGAAAAAGATTGGTAATCTCTCTATGATCTATGTACATCAAAAAATGTTGTATCCGATTTAGACTGACTGAGACGTGGCTTATTCCCATCTAATAAAACGTAGTTATCAGATAACACAGATGTGGATTAATTTCCACATTATTATACAGACACATAACGTGCATTGAGCTGTTTTTTTTTAAACAATGTCTCCTGAAAAGTGCAGCATTGTTTCCTCAGCTGCTGAGCTTATGTGATCATTCCTCAAAATTACCTGACTGCACACATATTACATGTTATTCAGTGATAAATCTGTGCTACTTCTGTGCTAACTTTCAAACAGAAAACAATAGAGTATAGTGAGCAGGGAAAGATAAAGAGTAATACTTGTAATATTCCAGTGTTCTTAATGATATTTCAGTTAGGAATTAAATTATTTAAAACAAGATCAGCGTTTACTTTATTTGAAAAGTCTTGCTAAAATACACTGCAGGTAATGAAGCAGAAAATTAACATATATGTGGTTCAGCTTTCTTTACCAGTAAAAACATTTTCATGTGGAGCGAAGTGTTTTTTAAAGCATATACAGTATTATGTTTGTAACCAAAATTATTGTTATAATTGTGTTTTTCTAATTTCAGTACATCACAACATATGACTTCAACTGCAAAGCTTCCCAAAAAACAAGAAGGGACAATGCACTGCAAATCCTGTGGAAACGAAGCCAACATTCAGTAAGCAATTAACAAAGCTTTTATTATAAATATTCAAGTATAAAGACATGAAAAACAAGTGTAATATTATAAAAAATAGAATTTCACTTCTGTCATTCAACATTGTAGTCTCGTTCTAAAATTAACAGTAAAACAAAGAATAAAAGTAACAATATAAACATATTTATCAGAGTATGTCAGTGACCTGATGTTGGAGAAACTAACGTTACCACCTGATATAAAGCGTTGATATGTTCGCAGCATTTTTTGACCCTTTGACATTTTTTGACTTATGCAGTTTTTTCGGTGAAAGTAATGCAAAAGTAGTGTTACGCATTACTCTGCACAGGAAGTGATATTGTGACAAAACTTTCCTTTAAAATGACAGTTACTAGTAATATTGTACTGCATTATATTTTGGAAGTTACTTGCTCAGAACTACTAGTGAAAGTTCAAAAGAACAAAAATAATCATATTTGTCTGTATTTTTTTCTTTTCCAGTGTTGGATGGATACAGTGCACATTATATTGTCAATATAAGTCTTTATTTTCCTGATTAAGGTGATTTTCTTTTCTTGACTTTATGGATCATGTGTTTGTGGTAAAGTAATATTATTCCATGTAGTAATAGTGAAATCTGTCATTTAGTGTAATGGATGACACTGTGGTGTAACAGAGAAAATTCTGTTATACTGAATGACAAAACTTTTACTTCAGTACATTTACAGGCAGTCCTCTGGCCACCTATATCAAACAATGACTTTGACCAATTAAGATAACAATAGGTAGTAATAGGTTATTTTTTCTTAAACTAAACAACTGAACTGAACTGAACATTTCTTCACATCTCATAAAATATAACTAAAAAAAATCCACTTTGAATAAGGCTTAGCATAAGGAGTATCAGGGCGAGTTAACATTAATTTTCTCAGTGCCATCTGAAAAAAAGAAACAAACAAAATGATATATATATATACATATATAAATATATATAGAGAGAGAGATATTACAGATTCGTCGTAATACTATTGATTTGTAGTAATAACTGTCCTACCTAATACCCAGCCACTAATTTCAAAACATGTTTTTCAACAACTAAACTGTATTTTAAAGACATTATGAAATAGCCATTTTAGTTTATATCTGCTAATTATTATAAAATTAATGTTACTCTGAGATCACTCTAATGGTAAACCAATGAAATGTCAGTTTGATGTGTGTTACCTTACAGTTGATCAGGAGTTTCAATGTCCAATACTGACAGGAGGTGTGAGAGGGAGACAGAGAGAGAGAAACATCAATTAGTCTTCATTGTAGGAACTTTTCATAGCGCAATATTAATCCATCAAGATAGTTAACATGTATATAACTTTTTATTCACGTTTTCACAGGTTAATTCCAGGTGATAAAAAGGAGGACAAAAGATAAAAAATTTAGGCTTTTGAGTGTGTTATTACGAGGGAATATCACAGACCATCGTGATGAATACGTCTGTGGAGCTTACTGCGTACAAAAACACTATACCGTATGTGTGCATGTTTATATGTATGTATGTAAGAATATTTTTTTATCTATCTAAATATGTTTCATGGTGCCCTTTGACCCGCTGCGTCATTGAGCGTCACAGTGTCTTTGTAACATGATGGAGGCAGACGCCACTATTCTGCTTGGCTCCATGAATGAAACATTTACAATTAAAAACTGCTAAGATGAGGGAGATGAGGGGTCACGTGATAAGGAGAGAGTAGGAGCGTCAGAGTGGAGCTCCCAGACCAACAAGTTTTTGAACATTTCAGAGATAGCTTTATACAGTCGGAACAGTACGACCAGAAAAGACATGTCTTTGCCTGACCTATGGGCAAAAACACCTGGAAATAGACGGACTTTGCCACCTAAAACTCGCAAACCTCAGTCGGAGCAAAAGGCCTGTGGACTCGACAAAATGACGGAACGCGAAGAAATCGACAGCTTGGTCACGAAGATAAGTGAAGGAGTTTTTACCAAACTCAGCTCCAGTCTGGATGCAAAACTTGACCAGATTGCTAAATCAGTGAACTCAGTGTGCGAAAATTTGAAGGCCGTTGAGAGAAAGATGGAGAACACCGAACAAAGAAACTCCATTACAGAGGACCACGGACGCAGCTGCTAGCTAAACTTGAGTACACCGAGGCGCGGTTGGGCTGGACGACCAGGAGAACAGGTCTAGACGCAAAAATATTAAAATCGTCAACCTGCCAGAACACACAGAATGCGACAATGCCAAAGACTTCTTTGAGACATGGCTGCCAAGAGTCCTGGATCTCTCGGTAAAAAACGACCTGATCAAGACGGACCGATGTCATCGTAGCCCTGCACACCTGTGAACGGAGTCAGCCAGACCCAGGATTGTTTACATTTGTCTACACAATTATGCGGATAAGCAGCTGATCACACAAAGGGCACGGCAAATGGGGGAAATCCCCATCTCTGGGAGCCGCATACACTTCTTTGAAGATTTTTCACCTTCAGTGGAAAAAAGGCGACATGAGTTTTTGGAGGCCAAGAAGTCACTCAGAGCACTTGGCATCCCATACAGGATACTCTATCCCGCAGTACACATAATCCCATTAGCTACGGATGGTGGACAAGTTTAAGTTAAGGACATTTATGGCTTAAGGACTATACAGAATACAGTGGAATGTTTTGCTCAACGTGTTTGCTGGTGCTAAGATAATGCAGCTAAAACATGGGGAAATATGGAACGCACTGTTTTTCGTTTTTTTTTTTCTCAATAGAGGGTCTGTAGTGTTCTATCAAAGTATGGCATCAGATAATGGCTTATTGCCCATATCTGTAAAATTCAATTTATTCTTGTTTACTTCTACATCAATGTTGGGATAGGCCAACTGGTGAAAGTTCATTAGTTATTATAGATTTTTGTGGCAAACTCCTCATTTGTCAATATATGTCACTGCTTGCTGTGGCTGCTAAATACATAGAAAGAACATAGGTCATAACACAAAAACAGGAACTGAAACATTATGGTTGGTGACATACATGGACTGTTTCCTATCCCTGAGAAATGTTCATATATACCAAAAGGTCTGGTGAGGTCTGTCTCATCCTACTAATGTTCATATGATGATGAAAAAGAAGAGAAAGATTTTTGGCACTAAGAGGTTTCACATGTGCCCTTTAGATAGATTAATGTTACAGCAGGTATGTGTGTATTTCTGTTTGTCTGTTGTTATGAGGTGTACTTAGTTTTCAGTTTTTGTATTTCACCACAGGTGCATTTGAACCAGGACGGCTAAAGTCAAGTAATACAAAAGTGCAAGGGGTCGCTAGAAGGACAGTGTTTCTATGTGACAAAGGAAATAAGCAGTAAAAACGTCAGGCGTAATCGATATTGAACTGTGTACATTTAAAACGCTAAGATGGAACTGTTGATAGGATCATCGTTCTCTGTCATTTCTGCCGTGAGGATATACTGTACCAGCAGTACTGCAAGCTCTGAAATATAACATCAACACAATTCATGTACAAGCGAAACCTGGCGGTCCGAGCTAGCCTAGCTGCTAGCGCAGTTAGCCTCGTGAAGCCACCTGGACCAGACGTTTAGACACAAACTGAGTACGTCTACATGTGAACGATTACTGCCTTTGCTCACAATTGTGTCCAGCTTTAAGGTACAAAAATTAATTTGTCTGTGTATTGTGTATTTATTTACATATTTCTTAATCTTTATCTATCGAACTAGCTGCTGACTGAATGTTGTTTTAAAAAGGCGGTCGCCATTGCTTGCTTCGCTGTGTGCTCACAATATTGTGTTGTGACGACTGTAGCTTAGAAATTTGAACTTCTTCAACACCTATAATTTAAGTAGCTGGCCCGAGTAAAGTTCTTTCTGTGAAATGCCTCCAGCAAATCTGTCCCGTCACTGTGAGATCATAGTGGAAAGACCTGTTTTTTCAGCAGTTATTCATAAGCAATTAACCGTGGGAACAATTCAAGTTCAGTTCCACAGAAACGCTCTGATGATGGGAACCTTTTTATAACTATAATTATAAGTGTTTATTATTATAAATCCATCTAATTCTTGTGAACACAATATCTGATAATGGCCGTAACGGAATCTCAAATGTGGCACAAACGTCCACTTAGACTCAAAATAGTGAACTAATTTTGGTGGTCATGGTTCTAAAGTCAAGTACCCGTGACCTTGTCTGTCTCATTCTCGTGAACTCAATACCTCAAGAAAACCTTGAGGAAAGTTTTACAAATTTGGCATTTTTTTTGTGTTCAAAGGTGATGCTCACTCGTGTTGAGGGAATTTCCACAACTTTGGCACAAACGTCCACTTGGACTCAAGAATGAACTGGTGCTCATAGGTCAAGGTCATGTCACCTCATAAAACAATGTTATCATATTAATGCTGGGTTTTTTTAAAAAAAAAAAAAAAAGCAAAGGCAGGGCTATTGTTTTTAGTCGGGCTGTTTTCGTCTTAATGTGGCCTTATCTGCAAACTGTGCTGAATATGGACGTCTTCTGTGTTTGAAGCGTCCGTGTTTTCGCAGTCATTGTGATAACCTGTAACAGATACTTTACTGGTGCACGGAGGCATCCACTGGTAGTAACTTGAATTATTGGATTTAATGTTGTTTTGTTATAACACGCCTGGCTTTAAAAAGCAGGATGTTGGCATAAGGAGTGGAGTCAGCACGTCAGCAAGTTTGACTTGCTGCTTGTCTCATTAATTTTTTTCTTCATGGAGCAAAATAATATTCTGATGCCAGGCCTGGGCCCTTGGACCTCGGCCCCGGTACATTTGGAGACGGTTGTTGTCAGTCATGTTGAGGCAGGCGATGGGAGGAGTCAGTTGAGGAGATTTTTTGGCAGGATTTAAGTTGTCTCACACAATCACAGATCATCAGACTGGAAGCTCCGGCTGGAAGTCAAGAAGACTGGCACACAACTCAGCTGATCTGCGCAACTTTAACAAGTGAGGACAAACTGGAGGGACGGAGACAGAGACAAAACCACAGTTAGACTTTTACTCAACTCAGAATAGTTTCTACTGAGAAATACTGCATTGAGACTGTCAGTGTTGCTGTGTCTGAGAGTTGACTTGCAAAGTTTTAAACTATCAACATTTGTACTTCATTTACAGTAAATGAAGCGTTGAACGCCATGTTCTTGACATTTCTCAACAGGTTGGAGAAATGGCCTCAGATAGAATGGTTGTTGCTGCCCTGGGTCGGCCCTTCGCCCTGGGAATGCTCTACAATGCTCGGAAAGATGAACCGATCCCGGGTCAGTCACTTTTTTAACCTCATCTATTTAACATGAATACGTTGAGAATCAAATGCTCTGTAATAGATGACATCTGACAGGACAGTGCTGAAATATACATATTTATAAATATAAAAATATGATACATTTTAAAGTCTATACTATGTTTCTTTATTTCTTTATTTATTCATAAATACAAAAAACACAATACATTTCTTAAAAAAATTCATTATACAGTACATGGATACCGTAACTGGAAAAAATTGCAGATAAGCCAGAGATTTTAAACAAATAAAAGAAATATGAAAGAGATATTAATAAAACAGTAGTCAAAACAATAAAAGCCGTGAAAAGCCATAAGGTTTATGAGAAATAACAACCAAAATATGCAATAAAAATAAATAGAGGGTGGATTTAATTACAAGCATAGAAAAAAAAACATGCTGGGTAAGGTTATAAACAGGTTCCCATGATCAGAGCGTTTCTGTGGAACTGAACTTGAATTGTTTCCACTGTTAATTGCTTATGAATAACTGCTGAAACAACAGGTCTTTCCACTATGATCTCACAGTGACGGGAGTTTTGCTGGAGGCATTTAAAAAAATATGTGTTTATTGAATTTTAATTTACAGACTTGAAAAGTCGTTTACAAAATTATTCAAATTTTCATAGACACAAATGAATGCTCATTTTATCAAACTGAAAACCCCTCCATAATTTGACCTGCTGCATACATTTGGTCACAAGAACAATCTGGACATACAAACACATAGTCCATGAGAGTTCATTGTGTAATGTAAATAAGTCTTAAAGTCTTAAATAAAAATAAGTTTTTAAAGACTTTCCCATGGAACTAGCAATGAATTGTTTCCACTTTTGATTGTTTATAAGTAAGATAAGATTACATTGCTATATGTTTTCAACTCCATGGCCTCTTCTGCTGAAGCAAGACTTTCCTGCAATAGAGAAGCACTCATCAATATCAGGAAAAGTTTAGTTAAGCCAGAAATCCTGATGGTGGTGCTAAAGCCATCACCAAAAATCCATAACAAATCATTAATAATTAAAGCTGGAAGCAGCAATGAACGGGCCCTCGCACCCCCATGTATGTCGGGGTACTGGTTGGACTCCACCTAAAGAGGTCGTTCGTTTCTGTGAAAGTTGGATAATATATGAAGTGTTTGGACCCTGGAGTGAACTATTTGGTGTAGTGCTTCCAGTGGCCTCCAGGTGGCAGTCAAATAGAGGCAAATTCCATGTAATCTTTGTGTACATCGTTTGTTATACAAACCATCTAAATATCATGTAAATCCAATGCGCAATTACGACTAGTGAATACTGTTATATACATGTGTTCAGAGAGGGACCCTTATCAAACCTATGAAGTTTTAGGCAGATCGGAAATGTACACCAAAGTTACAATAATTTCCTGTTTTATGGCGAGACATCAAAATTGTATGCCACATAACAGGAAAACCGTAAAAGTTTTCCACAGACAATTTATAATTTTTTATCACCAAGGGGTTGAGAATGGAAACACCAATTCTGAAGTTGATCGGATGAATCCTGTAGGACAAGATAGCAAAAGTACGAGGCTGGAAATCACCAAAAATCAGCACAAAATTCAAAATGGTGACTTCCTCTTGGGTTTAGGCGTGGGTCCAAACGAGTTTTTTGTGTCTGGACATGATACATACGTGTGCCGTATTATGTGATTGTAGCTAAAACCAGCCATTCTTGCGGATACACAGGTGCTGTGGAGCCATTTTGCCATGCCTGTTTCTGAAACCACCAAAATACATCTGAAATTTTTTCGCCAGGCCGGACTAGCATACCAACTTTCATGAGTTTCTGAGCATGTTCAGACCTCCAAAAATGCGATTCTTGGGAGAAAAAAAAAAATCCTTGCATTCCAAGAGGGTCCTCGCACCATTCGGTGCTCAAGCCCTAATTACACCAAAAAAATGTAGGCCTGACTGTAAAGAAACTTTTGTACACTACACTGTGGTACAAATTATGAGGTCGATCACAAAAAAAATTTTAAAACTAGTTAAACCTATGTCCCCCCACGATTTTGCTCAGTTGAAACCAAATTTGCTGCAGGACATCTTCAGACTGTGTGACACAAACAATCTACACAGATTTTTGATTCATCAAAAACTGAGCCTACAGTGCATTGAAATGTTTGACTGTAAACGCTGCTGTAAACATATACCGTAAATTCTTGCTGAATAAATATTCAAGGTTCATAACGAAATGATAAAAAATGTGCTGTTTATTATCTCAAAACTAATATTTTGACAGCATTATGAATTCTGCCCTCATGTAAACTTCTGCAGTATGTGGGAAAATGGCATCCTTAAACACCAGTTTTTCACTTATGGAGCAATTCAATCTGTGAACAGAAATGATAAACATCTCTCTGCTTCCTAAATAAAGTCTGCAACTTCTTAGAATTTAGTCTTGAAGTGAATTTTTGGCAGCAGTTGAAATCTGTCTTTCCATGCACAGACAGCTGATATCATGCCCCCTGCTGGTCAGCTCAGTCATAGTGTGAAGCCATCTCTGGTTTCTTTCTTGGCATGGAGCTCATTGAGATAGTGACTTGTCCTTGTGTCTGAGGTTGTGAGCTCAAGCCTCATGTGATGAAGAATGCTCATTCTAATGCAGAGTTGTTAATTGTCTCCCAATTCATGTGCCGCTTGCTGCTAAAAATTACCCGTCACAAACCCATTGCTGCGTAGCACCTATAACTAGGATTACCATCCTGTGGCTTTACATTGACAAACTGATTAATCTGTTTTATCATCTGTTTTACAAGATAACTGTTTTCTGTTCTCTACAGGTTTGACATTGTGGGATAAGAAAACCCTAGAAGAGAACACAGTTGAAAACTCTCAGCACAGCAGTAAATTGGACATTTCTGCATCTGACTCCATCGATTCCAAGGCCTCTCAGCTGGAGGTTGAATCTTCTCTGAAGGCCAGTTTCCTGAGTGGAATGATTGAAGTTGGAGGGTCTGCCAAGTATTTAAATGATAAGAAGAGATTCAAGAATCAGAGCAGAGTGACTTGTCAGTACAAAGCCACCACCTACTTCAGAGAGTTGTCGATGCTTCACCTTCTCAAAATGAGCCAAGAACAGGCCAACATCATTAAGAACAGCTCGGCAACACATGTGGTCACCGCCATCCTTTTCGGGGCAAATGCTTTCTTTGTGTTTGACAGTAGGAAGTTGGGAGCCAGCAAGGTTCAGGACCTCCAGTATGGCATGGAAGCTATGATACAGAAGATCCCCACGTTTGTTAACAGTGAGGGGAAAACTGAAATCAAGCTAAATGATGATGAAAAAGCCCTGACCAAGGAATTCTCCTGCAAGTTCTACGGAGACTTCATTCTTGAAAGCAACCCTACAACGTTTGAAGAGGCAGTGCAAACCTATGAAAAACTTCCAAAGCTGCTGGGAGAAAAAGGAGAGAATGCTGTTCCAGTGAAGGTCTGGCTGATGCCCCTGAAAAATATGGATACTGAAGCTCCTGAGCTGACGAAGAGGATCAGCATTGGGCTAGTGAGGAAGATGGAGGATGCTCTGGAAGATTTAGGGGAAGTAGTTATGAGGTGCAATGATTCTCTGTTAGATGGAGTGGTAGAAAATTTTCCACAGATGGAAAAACAGTTAGGCACTTTCCAAAAATTGTGTGATCATTACACAACTAAACTCCAGAGGACCTTTGCGAAGAAACTTCCCTCCATCCGCGAAGGTAAGGAAAATGAAAGTGCAGCAGAAGAACTCTTCAATGAAAGGAACAAGTCACCATTCAGTCATGAAAACCTGAACAAGTGGCTGAGTCACAAAGAGAGAGAAATCAACATCATCAAGTCCTGTGTCGATACCATGGAGGGCATAAAAGTCGTCCCAAATAAGTCTGAGCTAGACAGAGAGGTTCTTACTCCAGGTGTAGAGCATGCTCTGTGCTTTGTTTTCACCTCCCTGACGAGTGCTGACCCTGGCCTTGATGAGTTAGCCAACTACCTGGACTCAGGCAGTGAATTAGAAGTAACCAAAGAAGATCCATGGTACGTCTCAGCTGAAGTTTTCACCAAAATGAGAGAAAAAGCCAAAACTTTAAGTCATTATGCCAAAGCCCAGAAGAACAACAACAGGGTGCATTTCTTTATAGCAGCCATTGAAAATGAGAAATACGCAGGAGCGACTGTATACCTTTACAATAACGGCATTCTGGCCTGTGAAAACTATTCAAAGCCTGAAGTCCCCGATGTCGAGACCATCACAAAAAGAAAAGATTTGATCATTTGTAAGTCATTTTTTATGGTGCATTTTGTTTGTTTAAGTGAAAAATGTTGTACGAATACCTGTTCTCCAGAAACCTGTTTGACCATCACAATAATTAATACCTCAGGGCTGTTAAATGATTAACGTTAAACTAATTAATGGCTGAATTTAAACAGGTAAGATACAAGGTACAAGGTGGTTTTATTAGTTATTTCTTAAACATGGTCTAAAAAATGAAATTAAAATTTGTCCTTGCATTTGAAAACAGTTAGGAAATCCAATGTTAAGGAACTTCGAGGAACACAGGACCAAAATGTAAGACACAACACAAGTATACGAAGTTTAAGTGATTTAATTTGGAACAAACAATAACCACACAAGGGAAGAGGAGGGCTGCCATGGTGCCATCATGACATCCAAAATGATAAGGCGAAGCAATTCTTACCAGGTTCTCTTTTTCGGAAATCAAATGTCACTTTTCAGCAGCTCCAGTTTAATGTCTTTTTCTGATTCGTACAGGTCTTGGATTTGAGAAACTACTGTTCCCCAAGACATATGGCAGTTTTGAAAAAACTCCCATTTATCGGAAAAAAGATTTACGCTCACATGAGGTGGTATTTCAGGTTTCAGGCATTCAAAAAAGCTGTATTAGGCAAAACTTCAATGGAAACAGTTTTTTTGGCTTTTCTAGCAAAAACTTACAGCCATTGAAAATGGCTATATATATATATATATATATATATATATATAAAATATACATATACACATACAAATTGCCAACCTGAGGACGTCACCTAGACCCGAGCCTTCCACCATTTTGACTGCACAGTTTCCACCCACTTAGCAGCGCTTCCAGTAAACTTCCTCCATTTAGTTTCAGCATAGGTTTGTGGCAACTGGTATTATCTTTGGAGATGCCCACTGACCAGTCTGGTTAGGAGCATCTGTGCGCTACTCAGCTTGTAAGTGGGGGCAATTTCAGGACTGTTAAGGCACCACAATATGCAGAAATATTCAAATGCAACAGGAAAAAATAACAAAAAACAGCATGGTTTTGGTCAAAAATGCATGTGACTAGCATAAAGTGGGCATGTCCAAAAAAAGGGAGACTCATGGGTACCCAATAACCCATTTTCAGTCACATATCTCGAGGTCAGAAGTCCAAGGACCCCCGTGAACTGGCCATGCTACCTTTTCTTGCCAAAATGTATCCCCTGCTCTGTTGTATACAATTAAAATTACAATTCCAACAAACATGAGTACAACAAACCAGTACAACATAAATAAAGATGAGTACAAAGATAAACTAAAACGAAGACTACAAATGAGGACAAGTACAACAAAGACAAGGCGAGAGACAAGACTAAGCGCAGACTAACTGACACAGAACATAGAACGCTGGCTGACCCCGATCACATGGAAAGGCAGTAGTATTTATACAATGCTGTAAGTAGGTATCAATTACTAACATGTCAGGTACTAGACTTCTTTTGAGGAATGAGGCATGTATTTGTGTTGCTAAATTTACTGGCACTGGTCCAGCTCAGGTATCCACTTATAGGCACTAAAACTTCACCGTATTTCGGTAGGTATTTTCTTGAGGTAGACATCGAGTCTCGAACTAATTATGGAGGATGCATAATCATAAAAATACATACTAACAGCCTCTTACAGATAGAAATGTCAGTTGGGATTGCTGGTGACTAACGTTTTTGTTTTTTTTTGTTTTCAAATAAGGTATTATGTATGGACCTCAACTGCTTTACGGTTAACGTGCTAACGCTGACAGCCCCACGAATAACACTAATAAGACATTTTTTTGGTCTCTCCATCAGATGCCTGTGATCTCACCCTGGACCCAAACACTGCAAATAAAAAACTCTCTCTGTCTGAGGGAAACAAGAAGGCAAAGTATGGACAATCACAGTCATATCCTGATCACCCAGAGAGGTTTATGAAGTATCCTCAGGTGTTGTGCAAAGAGGGCTTGTCTGGGTGCCATTACTGGGAGGTAGACTGGGGTACCAGTTCCAAAGAAATTGTTTATGTTGCTGTTGCGTACAAGAGAATTGACAGAGCAAGAGACGGTTCAGACAGCAAGTTTGGTAAAAATACCACGTCATGGACTTTCGGCAAATATTCATCAACCGGAGAACACGTTCTTGAGGCCCATCATATTTACAACGTGTGGAACAAGTCTTTCATCGCTGCTACGTGTGACAGAATTGGGGTGTATCTGGACTGGTATGATGGCACTCTGTCCTTCTACAAAGTCTCATCTGACACTCTGACTCATTTGTACACCTTTCGCACCACATTCACTGAGCCTGTTTACCCGGGCTTCTGGATTGGACGAGAATCCTTTGCCTTCCTGCGTCCACTTAAGTAAGAGCCGCTCTGTGGCTAAATTACAAAGTTTGATCACTATCTGTTGATCTACTTATTTATCTGCTAATGATTCTTGTCTTTGAAGCCTTGTGTGGATGATTTATTTGGTACTTTTATTATTACTACTTTTTGTTGAATGATGTTCACATGGTCTTCAATACTCCCAATGTCCCATGGGGGGGTTTAAATGTATCTATTTCTATTATGTATCTTAAAAAAATTGACACTTAAAAATGTATTTACAGATTACTTATGTGACACTGGGTAGGACATGCAGTCCTTCAGATTAACTAAATGAAAACAAACTTTGGGGCCGGGATTTTTCTGCTCTTTGACTGGCTGCCCACAAGGAAGTGTCTATTTGCTTGTATTGACTGTATCTGACTGTTTACCTGATGAAGGTCCATTGGACCAAAACGTTGTATTGAGTATTTAATAAAACTGTTTTTTTGCAAGTACAGGACAGTGTGCGGGTCCCATCTTCTTTTACCTGCAAGTGTTTTTTCTCCTACGCACCTGTCCACACAGTTTTTGAAGGTGTGCACTGGCTTTTCTGTTGAAATACTCGATATGTCAGCTACACCTTACCAGAAGTACCCGACAGTGACCATCAAAGTACTGGCAGGGACAGTATTGAAGTACAAGTATGGGAGTATAATAATGGAGATGTAGACCCAGCAGAGACCAGTTTGGATTTTTTTGTCACGGATGAGATCATCCGATGACCAACCTGGAGGGGCAGCGTGTCCACGGTGACTGGAGGGATATGGATGCCACCGAAATCAGGGGCTACATCGGGCTCCTCATCCTGGCTGGTTTGTTTCGCTCACACGGTGAATCGACCCGCAGCCTGTGGGGTGAACACCCGGGACGGGATACAGAATGAATGATATATGATGTAAAAAAAATTTATAGGACAAATTTATTCATTTTCTTCTTGTTTTTTTCTTTTTTTGCAGCTTATCAGAACCTACAGCTGCCGGCGGAAGACGAGGTGCTGGCCTGTGGTGCTGTTCGCCAACATATTGGATGTGTCAGCCTTGGTGAAGAAATCATACAAATATTTGCTTGTGTCTAAGGCTTTTGATCAGACTGCCAGCCCAAATCCGATTTTTGTCATATACAGATTGATTTTATAAAGTCTGAATAGCAAATTAACACATGAAATCCGATTTTTACTAATCCAATCCAAACCACATGTGGAGGTGGTTTGAAATACGATTCAAATCAGACTTCTACAAATGCGTCTTCAGTCCATATGTTCTGGTCATTCAAATCAGATATTAGAGATCCTGTCAAACGTCCAGTAACACATTCGAAAACTGGCACACCACCTGCCATCATCAAATGTGTCGCGGACGCTTCCCAGTGGAGGAATTCAGCACGGCGTCTTGAATTGACACCAGTATTTGGATGGGGAAATGTTGTGTCTCCATTTTTCTGCTGCTCATACTTCTATGTTGGTAATCCGCGTCACCATCGCATGTATTGATGCCTACGTGGTTACCCCAGCAACCCATGCAGATAGTTCGGTACAGAGCGCCGATGCGTAGACGCAACAAATTCGATCTGATCTCTGGATCTTCAGGATCCAGGTTATAACAACACACACACCAAAAGGCATAGCCCTCTGCATCTGAGAAGAGACAAAAGACATCATATCATCGCTCCACAAGAAGGTAAGATTACAAACAGTAATACATAATAAATCTCTGACTGCCAATAAAACAGCTTCTGGTATACATACAGTACATACAGTATATGATGCTCTGAAGCTCAACCTCGTCTATGCTATCAGCAAAAAAAGTTATGGCTAAGCTAATATTAGCCGCTGTCAAACACAAAGTTGTTTCTTTGATAATTAATATCAGATGTATGCAAACACGAACTGGCGAAGGTTTTGTTTTAACTTTTGAAGGGACATTTTTGCACACACTATCAGACATAATAAGAAGCTGCGTGTCAAGCTGAGTCTCAGTACATGGGACTACATTTCCCAGAGTGCAACAGGGAGAGGCAAGAGGGTGCTTGATTGCACTCTGATTTAGAGCATCTGGGAAGGACTGGGGGAGCTCAACAGTCACACACACAGAGGAGAAAGGAGCAAGAGGAGACAAAGGAGAGGAGACCCAAGTCCACCTTCGGATTCAGGCCAAAGACGCCAATGGTCTGTAGAATGTTTATTTGCTTCTTGTCGTCTGAAATGTGCAGCATTTATTTGATTTTCTGTCCAATAAGCTATTAAGATATTTAATTTTGAGCTTAAATAGAGTAAAAATATAGCATATATATTCTGTTAAATGTTAAAACACTACTCTTTTTCTTGATTATTCTTTATTCAATTTAAAAGGCTTAAATGATTAATTAATTGAAAATGGGTAATGTGTCAACTTTTTGGTTCTGTGCTGGATGGTAATTTTGTTTTCTGTCTTTAAAGGTTTACAACCTATGAAACAAGACCACCAACCAACTAAAAATAAAATAAAAGTTTGAGTTGGAACCTTGAATCGAGTTGTCCTCGTGTCAATTTGGTGGGAAAAAGAGGTGGACTTGACACTGAGTCTTTGTCTTAATTGTGCTAAATATGCATTTGCTTACTTGCTATCAGTACTTTTCTGCAGTCATACATTTTCTGGTAATTAAAATAAATGTACATAAGCACAATTAATATAACATGAAATGTACCCACCGTTCTTTCCTAAATCTGTTACTTTGCTTTGCAAAAGAGAATGCATGTTGTCTTACAAACTCTTTAAGTACACATTCTTAAAGAAAACAAAAAACGCAGAACGTAACTGTTTTTACTTTATTTAATTATAGATGGATAAGTCATTCATGGAGTTGGACAAGAAGAGGGAGATCCCAGCCATTGGACAAGGTGTCCTATGTTCTTCACAAATATTATTATTCATCTACACGTTGTCCACATCCATTTTTGCATCCCATAATAATAATAATACTTGCATAGCTGATTAACATTTGTTGGTGTTAATATACAACCCTGGTAACACTTCATAACAATGTAAGTAAATCATATAGCTACATAAGTAATGTTTACTTGTTGCATGTCTTATGTTGTAGTAAAGCAACTCATCCAGAATGTATCATAAATTCCCTGCTCCAGTCACTATGACTTGAATTATCATGAGTCACGTATTAACTTACATAAAACTTGATACTACTTAAACAACATGTACCATTATCTTCAAAGAACACTATTAAGTAACCACATTTTATGTTTTTTAATATATTTGACTCCATGTAGAAAGAAGAATCTGGCTTATTGGGGACATCTACAACCAACGTGGGGAAGAACGAACCAGACGCACCACAGGGAGCAACCTCGGCATGGATGGTCATGTGTGGTGGTTTGGCTGGGGTGGAGGGACCTCCTGCTCTTTTTTTAACAATTAATGTCCTGCTCATCCACTGTGGCGGCAACGATCTGGGAAAAATCACAGATGTGGAGCTCGTCGCCACAATGAAGCAGTACCTGCTGAACCTCCGTGACAACTTTCCAGGGATGAAGATCATCCTGTCATCAATCAATGAGAGAGGTCACTGGAGGAAAGCAGATCCAGAAGATCAACGAGACCCGAATGTGGGTGAACAGAGTGATGGGCACATTTGTCATTGATTTGGGCGGAAACAGCGTAAAACATCCTTGCATAAAATTTGACTGCCCTGGTATATTTAGAAGAGATGGAGTTCATTTCACCAATGTGGGGAATGATATTTTTTTAAGTAGCATTACACAGTCTCTTGAGGCTACAATCAAACGTGGGTAAACTTTAAACAAACAGTTTCTTGATCGAATTTTGGACCCCATTGACTCCGTTCTGGATTTTATTCTCAACAGGATCTGTATTTCTACTGTATGAAAAACATACTTGTAAATATGACAGGGCAGACATCTTTGTGTAAGGATAAGTCTCCATCTTTTTTATATAGTTAAATTATAAACAGAATATTTTACTATTTAAATGACTTTTGTTCATCACTCTATTCACCTACATTCTGTGCTCTTTCTCTCACTACACCCTTTCTTCCCTCTCATGGTGCTTGAGACATTATACACTGCATTCATACACCACTAATTTGTGAATTAGTTTGTGTTAATCATTGTACACCCACACAAATGTGTACAATAATTAACGTTAACCCGACCTTGTAATACTTACCTCCGCTGCATCGACATTAGTAATACATCAGATGTAAAGCTAGTCCTTAACGGCTGATTGTCAATTAAATATAAAAACTGACCAGCACCGCTGTCGTTATATTGCTGATTAGCTGCTGTTGTTAATAAGCTAACCTACTACGAGCAGACTACGAGAGGAATACTCGTGAACGAGTGCTGCTCGCTTCCTGCACTCGTGTGCCATTTTTGTGAGCGAACCTGGAGCGAGCCAGTGAGTCGGCGTTAGTGCTCGGGTACAGTCGGCTGCGTTCGAATGTCGTTATTGTAGTATTTACTGTTGGATTTTACACTTTTCTAAACCCAGAAAAAGAGTTTTCTCTGCCTTATGCGCCTCTGAGCAGCTCTCATAGGAATGAATGAGGCCCCGCCCCAACGGCTGTATCCAGATTTCACTATAATACATCCATTCTCGCTACCAACTCAGGAGAGAGAGGGGGTCAGCCACACCTCCTGCCACACACCCCTAATATATCACAAAATATAACAGAAAAATCAACTTTAAATAACAATTGAACATTCGTCACGAGGCTTCGTGAGAAGTGTGCAATATCTTGTGATATTTAGGTAAACTAGAACCTCTGAGACTGTGGCCGAATGTTTCCTCTGTGACATCACACTCACATCAAAGCCAGATGACATCACCATACATTCCGAGTTCCGGAACTTTCAGCTGCTTGTGATTGTTTCTGCTCAGTTGGTTGTGAATAGAATGACATGAAAAGTGTATAATACCCGGATCTACTGACCCATAGAGTGTGCGTAGAAGTGATGAACGACAACCGAACACGGCTGAGTGCGACCGACTGTACCCGAGCACTAACGCTGACTCACTGGCTCGCTCCAGGTTCGCTCACAGAAATGGCACACGAGTGCACGAAGTGAGCAGCGCTCGTTCACGAGTATTCCTCTCGTAGTCTGCTCGTAGTACTTTAGCTTATTAGCAACAGCAGCTACTCAGCAATATAACGACAGCGGTGCTGGTCAGTTTTCATATTTAATTGATAATCAGCCATTAAGCACTAGCTTTACGTCTGATGTATTACTAATGTCTGTGCAGCGGAGGTAAGTAAACATTGATATTAAAGCTTTATATTGCAAAGTTGAACTGCAGTTGGGCTATTATTATGTAATATTACGCTTTATGGGTTGGGTGAATGTTAATTATTGTAAACCCACACAAACGCTTTAGCATTTGTGTACATTGAATTGTGATATATGTCATGGATGTATTAAATATAAACAGACTCTTTAACCAACCAGCTGGCTGTATTTTCTTGTCATAGGTCTTTGACATGATTGATTACAAGATAACACGATCGTTGTGATTCCTCATGGCCGTTATAGATACCAGACAGTTAGTGCCTAGGATGTAATTAAAATATCCGGTTGTGTGCTGTACATTTGAAATGTTTTGGAGTGGAATTATTTAGTTCAAGACTGTGTAGTAATGATAAATTAATATAAATGTCAGTGAAATAATTCTTTTGTATGCTTGGAAAATGGTAGAAAGTTCTACCTGTTAAAAAAGTATATTTTTTATTTGGGTTGCATGAAATGGAAATATTTAAGTATCTAAAAATGGTTCATAGGTATAGTACACATTAAGAATTTGCGATAATAACTTCCAAAACAAGTATAGTATTTAAAAGGGAAATAAACAGGCTTTCCAACAGTAAAAGATTTATTGCCAAGGAACATTACTACAACAAAGAAATAACCAACCAAACACAAATTTCCTTACTTTTTGTGTTTAGTTTATGTAAGTATGTACAAGTGTGGATGTCTAAATGTGTGTGTTTGTGTGTGGGAGAGAGAGACAAAAAGAACAGAACAATAACAGAGGCTACAACGAGACGCCAGGTCCAAGATGCTGGATCAAAGATGGCTGCAGAGCGAGGAAGGCCTTAGCTGACCATGTGGTTGGTCAAAGGAAGAAAGAAAAGCAGGAGCTTTATGTTCCCTCTCTGTGCTTCTGCTGAGAGCCAATTTATAAGTGTTGGATCTAATATGTAAATAAGGTGCTTTGGATAGTAAAAGGGGAATTAAGATGCATGTGAAACCCTGTCTGTGTAAGGCATAAACAAACTAAATTTAAACCAGCCCGGTTCTGTAAAATCATTTCAGTTCATCAGTAATGTGTGTTTGAAGATACGACAGCCTCACTGGCAGAGATGACTTGATAAAGAGCCGGATGTGTCAAAGTTTCCGCTGATGAAGAGATAAAGAAGTCACGTTGTTGGGACCGCAGAGAGACGCTGGTGATGAGGGTTGAGTTTGTGAGGTGTCAGTGTTTGACGGACTCTCAGACGGAGACCTCGGAGCAGAATGGCTGCAGTCACAGAGCTCTGGTTCCTGCTGTTTGCTCTCATCAACAACATTCATGCACAAGAACTCATCAGCATCAAGGAGGAACGGGACTCTTACACCTTCGAGCTCCCCGAGGAGGCCGACTCCTGCCTGATCTCCAGGTCTGTTGGTGAGGAGAAGCTCGTCCTGTGGAACACCTCTGACCTCTGGTCCCACAACTCCACAGCACCTGAAGACCTGAAACAACGACTCTCAGTCATCAGCACAAACAATATCTCTTCTTACAAGATCCACAACCTGACCCACTCAGACTCTGGCCCGTACCGAGAGGAGTGTTGGACCGACGGCAGAGTCACACATGACAAGAACAGCTCTGTCATCATCTGCAGTGACGTGGATCAAGAAGGAAAATATTCAGTGACTCATGAAGGAACAGGGGTTCTGTCATGTAACAGAGTGGTTGGCAATCTGAACGTCCTGTGGCTCAAACGTGACTTTGGATATGAACAGGAAATATGGAGCAGAGTCTTTGGGGACAATGAGACATCAATGATGGACGATGTTGGAGGAAGATACCAACTGAATAAAAACACATCAGCTCTTCACGTGTTTAATTTCACAACAACAGCTAAGACAGAGTTCAGCTGTCTGCTGATGGAGCAGCAGCAGTGTGTCAGCAGTGACTCTGTAGTGTTAAAGGTGTACACAGAGATGATCTATCGCTCAGTGGGAGAGACGGCCGTGTTACCGTGCGCTCTCACTGATTTCAGTGATGACCAGCTCCCACGCTGGACTGTAAATACCATAGAACAACCAAACCAGACTGTGGACCAAAACTACTCTCTGGTGGTTTCATCACTGACGTTAAACCACTCAGGTGAGTACGTCTGTAAAACTCCTGTCAGTGAGAAAAAGTATCATCTCCTGGTGTGTCCTAACTTTGGTCCTCCTGATGTAGAGCTCTTCTCAGAGGGAGAAAATGTCAATCTCGGATGTAAAGATCGGGAAAGGGGTCAGTGGGTTGAATTGTTCATCAAGTCGAACCGAACAGAAGGCAGAGCTGTTAATATATGGTCTTTAAGGGGGATGAGTAGAATAAGAAACGGTGAAGGTGGTTCTTTGGTTATCTCTAATGTCTCACTGAGAGACACAGGAGAGTATTGGTGTGCAGTTTTGGATGAACATTTTCAGTGTCTGTCAACAAGCAAAACAGTGTTACAGTACAGAGATCCGTTTGGGGTTCACTCCACCTTCTACAAAGTGAGATGGTCAGTGCTCAGCCTTCTGCTGCTGACGCTCTGTGTCATCGTGGTCGCTGTGAACTGGAGGACCAGGACCAGCTATCACTGAAATGACCGAAAAGACCTAAAATCTTCAAAAACTGGCAAATTAGTGGTTATGTAAAAATGATGTTTAACGATGCTGAAATAGAAAGAGTGCATGAAAATCAAATATCAGGACAAAACCGGACAAACATACAGAGCATGTGTGTCTGTCACAGGTGGAACAGTTGTTACAAATTAAAACTGTTAAGTTCACGATGAAAATTAAAATAAAAATGTTTAAAAAATGTGGTTTTTAAATATACAGCTGGGATATGGTTTTCTTTGAATGAAATGTTTCAGAATTTTGATTCTATTCGTTTTCTTTTATGAATTCTGTTTTTGTTTTTACATTTTTTTGTGTTAATAGTTATGTTTAGTAGAAAATGAGTTCTTCATGTGAATACATTCAGTAAAAAGGGAAGCTACAATCAGCTGTAATCGTTTCTCAGCTCAGAAGTCGACCTTTGACCTGACAGCGTGCAGATATATCTGTATATATTGTACATTTTGTGTGCGTATTTTCTTTGTGCTGTTGTGGGTCCGTGTGACGGACTTTTATCTTGTTTTATTGAACTGATGTTTGATTTGAAATCAGATGATGATGGGATTTTTTTAATTTCATTTGAAGGAGTGTAAATTGTTTTTCATGACATCATTTTTATGTGATTGTTATTATACTCTAAATCTATATCAACCAGTAATCAATCGTCTCTATAATAAAGCTGAAATAGAAACAATCAAAGTCGGTCTCCACTTTTTACTGTTTGGATCGTGTTTTTTGGTTTTAATGATAATAAGCAACAAATCTGTTGTAAATTGAATGCATGGATCTTTTTTTTAAACATGTAAAACAAACAAAGCAAAGAAGAGATTTTAACCCTCTGAACACTGAGCTGTTTCTCCAAGTTTTGGTTCGTATATCCTCACCTTTTTCTTTTCAGCACAGCCTGGGCTATCGGGATATTTAGGCTGCAGTGACGTAACTTGAATGTACATATAGTTAAGAGACCATAAAGACAAAACAAAAAACAAAACGGAAATCGAATTTTACAAATCTTTAGTGATAAATCGCACAAATTTTCACAAATATTATGTACAAGCAAACACACACAAACTAAACTTTCTACACACAATTCAGAAAACTATTTACAAAAATGAATTATTTAGACAGCCCTGTGAAGAAAGTCAAATTATGACACAGAGGGAACAATTTACAGGGAGTGAAGGAAAAAAAACAACAAAGCAAAAGCAACAATTAACAATGAACTACTTACTTTTTTTAAAAAAAAAAAAAAAAAAAGCTTTTTCGGGGTGTTCCAGTCAACCCCGCATCTTAGTGTTAGCCGATCAGAGGAATTCACAGCTGGCTCTGATGTGGGACTTTTTGTTGCATAAAGCCGACTGGGAGAGCCTTGTCTTTGTTGACCTTGTCCAAGGGGCCGTGTAACTAGTTAACATGCCGCAGTCTTATTTGTTATGAGAAATAACCAGACAAATCGCTCTGAATCGAGAAAGAGCTATCATTCTGTGGATCTTTTCCGCGTTCGGACCGGGTGAGGTTTCTCGTGTTGAGTCAAATTTAGCCGCAGGCTCCACTCCTGGTGGTGCCCTTCTGTCAATTCCTTTAAGTTTCAGCTTTGCAACCATACTCCCCCCGGAACCCAAAGACTTTGGTTTCCCGGACGCTGTTCCGATGGGTCATGGGAATAACGCTGCCAGATCGCTAGTTGGCATCATTTATGTTCGGAACTACGACAGTGTCCGATCATCTTCAAACCTCCGACTTTTTTGATAAATGAAAACATTCTTAGCAAATGCTTTCGCGATCGTCTGTCTGATGCCGGTCAAAAAATTTCACCTCTAGCCAACAATACGAATACCCCTGGCCGTCCCTCTTAATCATGGCCCCAATTCAGAGAGAAAACCCACAAAATAGAACCGGAGTCCTATTCTATTCCTAGCTGCGGTATTCAGGCGACCAGGCCTGATTTGAACACTCTAAAAGTAAATGCTTGGACCGCAGGGGACACTCAGCTAAGACCATCAAGGGGCGCAAAGTGGTAGGGGCAAGTTTTTTTTCCGTCAGACTCTTTGGTCTGGCCTCTCCACAGAAGACATTCAAAGACACTCCAATAGAGCAGAGCATACTCCTGTTTGTGAAGTATAAGGAGTATGCTCTGTTCTGTTGGAACATCTTTGAAAGTCTGGATCACTGAGGCACACAAGCCCCAGCACCACGACAAGGCAGAGTCCATGCCGGGGATGTTCTACGGATGTAGATACAAACACGCACGATGTGTCTCTGTCACGTCTCACTGCTGAAAGTTTCCCTTGATGATGAGATAAAGACATGAGGATGTGGTGAGCGCAGAGAGAGCTGATAAGCTGAGTGGTGTCAGTGTTTGCTCGACTCCAGCAGAGAGGACATGCAGAGTGGACAGGACGACATTCACACTGTCCTTTTCTGTCCCCACAGTTACTGCGGGGAATATCTTTCAGACATAGTGCAGCTCCACACATCCATCTCATGCCATGACATCTGAGGGAAAAATGCAACTCTGAGCTGGACACAAATACACTGTCAGCTGCATTGTGGGTAGTAGTGGACAAGGTACTCTATTCGTTGAGTGAGAGTATAGCTACTCCTGGCCAAATGTTAATCCAAGTGAAAGTTACTGAGTTATTACTTGAGTTAAAGTACAAGTAAAGTCAAGTCAAGTCAATTTTATTTGTAGAGCCCATTATCACAAAACATGGTTTGCCTCAGAGGGCTTTACAGTGTACGACATCCCTCTGCTCTTAGACCCTCACATCACCCAAGGAAAAACTCCCGAAAAAAGAATGGGGAAAAAAAGGGAAGAAACCTCAGGAAGAGCAGCATAGGATGATGAGTGCATGAGTCTCATGCATATATTGATACGGAGGTGTCCAAAGGTATGATCGCAGCATCGGAGCAACCGGACTAAGAGCACGATCAGGGCGAGCGGGGGGTACAGAATCAGTGCAGCCACAGCACGAGCACAACCAAAGGCAGGATCACAGCATCAGCACAGATTTCACAATGATCAGGCACAGCCAAGGTTGTGCCCAGGATCTGGGAAAGCTAGGAAACAAGGGAGCAGGAATGCTCTGAAGAGGCAACGGGATTGGCGTAGTGCAGTTCAACAGAACCAAGGTGGTGAACAGTAAAAAGGATAAGCACTCAATGAGGATCCTAGAGTCATTGATCAGAAATTACGACTTAAATATGAATTCCAGAGAGGAAGCAGAGCCAGAGTGGCAGGTCTGAACGGACTCAAAACCACCGCCGCCGGATCGGGCAGAAAGCTCTGCCACCTCTCCCTCCTCCCCGTCACACGGACGGGGATTTCAACTGAGCACAAGAAACGTGTGCTCCAGGAATATACACACTAACGAAACTAGGGTCACTAAACTGCTATTATGGCTTAAGATGTCATCAAGTCATAACCTGTTGGTTGGGCTGTAGTCTGTGATGTCATTATGTCATCAGCTGTTGTATGTGCTGAAGTCTATGATGTCATCAAGTCATTAAGTAATGTACAGGCTGCAGTCTGTGATGTCATCAATTCATCCATTGTTATTCGGACTGCAGTGTACAGTGTCATCAAGTGTTGTTTGGGCTACAGTCTATGATGTTATCAAGTCATCAGCTGATGTTTGGGCTGCAGTCTATGATGTTATCAAGTCATCAGCTGATGTTTGGGCTGCAGTCTATGATGTCATCAAGTCATTAGCTGTTCTTTGGGCTGCAGTCTATGATGTCATTATGTCATCAGCTGTTGAATGTGTTAAAGTCTATGATGCCATCAAGTCATTAAGTGATGTACAGGCTGCAGTCTGTGATGTCATCAATTCATCCATTGTTATTCGGACTGCAGTGTACAGTGTCATCAGCTGTTGTTGGCGCTACGGTCAATGATGTCATTAAGTCATCAGGTGATGTATGTGCTGAAGTCTATGATGTCATCAAGACATCAGCTGTTGGTTGGGCTGCAGTCTATCACTTCATCAAGTTGCAGCTTTTGAATAGGCTACCGTCTATGATGTCATCAAGTTGTAATCTGTTGTTCAGACTGCAGTTTATGATGTCATCAAGTCATTAAGTGATGTACAGGCTGCAGTCTATGATGTCATCAAGTTGCAGCTGTTTGTTGCAAGTCTATGATGTCATCAAGTCATTAGCTGATGTTTGGGCTGCAGATTATGATGTCATCAAGTCATCAGCTGTGTCATTGGCTGCAGTCTATGATGTCATCAATTCATCAGCTGTTGTTTGGGCTGCAGTCTATGATGTCATCACGTCATCAGCTGTTGTTTGGGCTGCATTCTATGATGTCATCACGTCATCAGCTGTTGATTGGGCTGCAGTCTATGATGTCATCACGTCATCAGCTGCTGTTTGGGCTACAGTCTATGATGTCATCACGTCATCAGCTGCTGTTTGGTCTGCAGTCTATGATGTCATCACGTCATCAGCTGCTGTTTGGTCTGCAGTCTATGATGTCATCAATCATCAGCTGTGTTACTGGCTGAAGTGTATGATGTCATCAAGTCATCAGCTGCTGTTTGGGCTTCAGTCTATGATGTCATCAAGTTGCAGCTGTTTTTTGTGCTGCAGTCTATAGCTGTGTCCCAGTTCAGGGTCTGCATTCTTCGGAGGCTGCATTCGAAGGCCGATTATGTCCTAGTGCTGCGCGAAGGCTGTCCTATTTGGTCACAATTCGAAGTCTCCTCCTTGAGCAGCCCACAAATGCGGCCTTATTTTCCCTCTTTTTGGAGGACACATCGCTACTATCCTTGTGACCTTCCATTTCCCAAGATTCCTTGCACGCCGGTTATTCTCAAAACTCTTTTTGTCATCATGGCAGCACAGAGCGGAGATCGGAGATTTCACAATCAAATGTAAGTATTGAGTTTTTACCCATTTGAAAATTAAACGCCAGATATGTTAAACTTTGAGGGACCTTAAAACCTCATTATTTCTGTCATAATTCGTGACGCTAGTAATGCTAACATGTAGCCACCTAGCATAGTAGCTATGTAGAGCCAGCTCGGCGCTGTAGCCCCGCTGTGCTGCCCGCAGCAGAGGAGAGCTCCGCCCGCTGAGCGAGGCTCTGCTGCACGTTTAGCTTCATGCCAGGAGCTCTCAGCATTTGGATGTAAAGCCTTAAAAGCTTCACTTTCAAATGTCAAATGTCCAGAGGTTGACTTAAATGATCTTGTGGCTGTGGAGATGTTATTTATGCTTCATAACACTAGCTATATAAATGGACCAAGACTGAAGTTTGAGTCCTGCTTTATTTAAACTGTGCAACTGTAGAGTCTAGTTAACTGTTTGGATTGAATATTAGATTAATACAATATAATTAAAATAATAAAAAAAAATATTATTTTTGCGACATAAGAACTTTTATGTTTGTCATGCTTTACATTTCATCTTGCTTTAGGGAGCAAGGAGCAAACTGAAATGTTCATAACGCTGCGTGGTGAGAACGGCCATCTGTTCACCGGGGCCAAAAACACCGCCACTGTGGGATGGAGGTAAGGCAATAATAAATAGCTCTTTTGTATTCTATAAATATTTAATGTTAAAGATACTTAAATTAACCCCAATCCTTTATAAAGTCTAAACTAAAATGATAATCTAAAGAACAAATTGCGTCATGTAAATGTTTGAGAGATTTTGTGTCTGTCCTGATGTGACCTTTATATGAATAATCTCTGCATCCCTGTTATTGTGTGTCTTTTGTCTGTGTTTAGAACAATCCTGGAAAAAAAAGGGCCTGGAGGAGAAAGTTGAGCCCCAACAGGCCAAAAAAAATGGGACAATCTAAAAAAAAATACAGCATGTACAGGTTTGGATGATGATTTCAAAACTAAATTATATTTGTTTTACGCATTCAAGTCAATAAATACTCTGTTATGCTGTAAAGCCCTCTGAGGAAAACTGTGGTTTGTGATTATGGCCTTTTTAAATAAAACTGACTGAAAACTGCTGCTGTTGACATGATTGTTGTCCTTTGCCTCAGGATTGCAAATATCCAGGGACAGGAGAGGGGGTCAGCGGGAAGACCACCGCTGCAACTTGGCCGCGGTTTGTCCTCATGGACAAGATGTTAGGACAGAGGCCTTTCATGGCTCCCCTGTCTTAATTGCCTCCATCCCTGAGGACACACCAGGGCCAAGTGCTGCGGGGGCTGATCAGGAGGATGATGATGAGGAGGAGAGCCAACCAGGGCCAGCAAGGAGAAGAAAGAGAAGGAGAGGAGATGAACTCCTTAATTTGATTAGGGAGGCCATGAGGCAGCAGAGGGAGGCAGAGGAGAGGAGAGCTCAGGAGAGCAGAGAGAGGATGGAGAGGCTCTTCTCGAGTTCTGTTTTATATTGTTTATATTTTTGATTGAAATTATTTTGTACAGTTGTTTCACATTTAAGATTTTATGTTATATTTATTAAAATATTGTTACTTTGTAACACGTGTATTTGGTCTTAAAATTCGGCCTGTGTTATCGAGTCACAGTGATTTTTTGTTAGCTGGTGGAGCATTTTTCAATGCGCCATCGCTTACGAAATGGTGTAAAAGAGAGGAAAAGTTTTAATAAAACAATAAAAGATAAAGTACCTTTTACAAGAACATGTAGTTAGCAAGTAGCTAACTTTCTGCTTTGACAGAGGAGGCTATTTCCGGACCAAAGTGGACCGACCAATAAAACAGCAGTATACAGCGAAGAAATTCTGATTAAGCAACTGGATAACTTTCTACGCCACGACGGGACGGCGGCGAGGCACATTTTAATCTATACAGTCAACAGCCCGTGTTTAAAAAGGGAAAAGCAAATTGTCCCTTGTATGTTTCAGCTTTTACGCAAAGCCCTTGAATGGCGTGAACATTATGGCATTTCTACTGCTGTGGAATTCACAACGTTTTGGGGACTAAGTGGTCCAAATTATTTTCAAAATCTCAACTACACCATCATCTCATGTCCCAGCAGTCATTTTCATGCGGACATTGTGAAATGCAAGGACATCCCTTTAAGCTGGATCCCAAGAAATACCAGAACAGCGATTACCGTGACGTTCTGTCACAGGTTCAAGACAAGGATAAAAACACGCTCCTCAGGCAGGTCAACTCTGCTCGCAAAACGCTTGTGACCCTGGCAGCAGGATCGCCTGCTCTGCGTGACCATCATTTGCAGGGCGGAAAGCAGGTGATCGATTCGCTCACGTTCCCGCCGGCTGTACACGACAAAGTTTGTGAAATACTGAAGAGGGAGTGGGAAGAAATGGTCGACCACAGTTGGATGACTCCCATCAGACAGTGCATCACTGAAAAATTCAACGCAGCTGTAGTTGACGGTTTCAGAGAACAGCTCAAGTCATCTCTGGGGAACGACAGCCCCCTGCGACTCCGCCGTGTACCTCTCGGGTCACCGAGAAGCCTGCAAAGAGTCTGGGGACTAAACGCAAACACTTACCTTCCATTTGGGAGGAGGACTCGACCTCCAGCAGCAACTGAAGGTTCTCAATTCCTTTTATTAGCAAGGAGCACATCCCAACAAGATCGTTTTGACAATTTATTGACATGAATGTTATTGGTATAAATATTTTTTTTTTTTCAATTATCTTTTTATTTAGTTTTAAATTTCAAAACATACAATCAGGGAAATGAAGAGAAAAATACACAAATGAAATAAAATAAAACATAAAACATAAGAAACTAATACATGACAGACAACAACAAGAAGTACCGCAGAGTAAATTAAATCAGTCCATGGTCACAGTTCGTCCTCTGAAAGTAATATTTGAGCATGCCAAACTCTGATGATGTGTGTCAGAGGTCCATAAGCAGTTCCCATATCTTCTGGAAGGCATCCCCCTTGTTTTTTAGAGTATATGTGCGTTGCTCCAGTCTTAAAGTTTCATTTAAGATTTATTTAAACAAGTCAAATGATGGGGGTCTTTGTTGATTCCATTTGAGCAAGATGCATTTCTTTGCTATATAAGATATTATGGTAATCCTCTTCCTGTTTGTGGTGTCCAGTGTCTTGTCCAGTTCCGTACCAAAGAGGTACCGTGTTGGTGTAATGTCCAACGGGGTTTCCACAACCTTGACAGTTAAATCATGTATTGCCTTCCAGAAATATTTTAATTTCCTGCAATCCCAAAAAACATGCATTATTGTCCCTTTACATGTTTTACAATGATGACATCTGGAAGATGAGTTAGGAAACATTTTACATAAACGGAGTGGAGTAAGGTATATTCTGTGCATGAATTTATAATTTTGTTCAATTATTTTATTGCAGGACAATGAGGAAAAAACATTCTGACAAATAGCATCCCACTGATCTTCATCAAAAGCACATCCCATATCCCTCTGCCATATGTTCCTAAGTGGGATTAATGAAGAGCTGTGATGGTCTAATAAAGCATTATAAATTACAGAGATTTTTCCTTTTAATGTTGTAGATTTCACCAAAATCTTTTCGAAATTTGTCAGCTCCAAGGACAGACGATTTTCTCTTTTCAGGGTATTTACTAAATGGCGGAGTTGTAAATATTTGTAAAAGTCCTGTTTCAGATTTCCATATTCTGACATTAAGTCTGTAAAAGATTTGAGTGTTTCCTTTACAAACAAATGTTGGAGCTGACATATACCATTCTCTCTCCACTTTGCGAACAAGGAACTACCAATTGATGGTGGTAGATCTGGGTTTGAGGATAAGGGGGAAAGCCTGGAGATTTTGCCAAAATTCCCACAAAACTTATTTATATCTTGCCAAGCCTGAAGAGTGTTATAAACTACATATGTTTTCTTTATTTGATGTAGTGAACTTATATTGTTTATGAATGGTAGCCAGGTTGTGGAAATAGGAGTACAGAGTTCTTCTTCTATATCTATCCAATGTGCGTTATTGCGTTTTTGCACCCAGCTAATCAGGCCCTTTGTCTGGGCGGCCCAGTAGTACATCTGTAAATCTGGTAATGCCAGTCCTCCTTTCTCTCTAGACTTTGTTAAAGTTGTAAAAGCTATTCTTGGTAGGGAATTCCTCCAGATAAAAGAGGTTAACATTTTATTTATAGATTTAAAGAACATTTTATCCAGATAACAGGGCAGTGACTGAAATAGATAGCTAAGACGGGGCAGAACATTCATTTTAATTACATTAATTCGTCCAAGAAATGAAATGGGGAGCATTTTCCAATGTTCTAATTCTTCCTGAATCTTTTTAAGCAATGGAATGTAATTTATAGTGTAAAGATCTTTAAGTTTTATAGCCACGTTCACCCCAAGATATTTAAAGCTGTTTTGAGCCCAGGTGAATGGTGAAATGGCCCTGAGTTTACTAGAGACTGATGAATTAATTAATAAAGCTTTAGATTTTGTCAAGTTGACTTTATAGCCAGATATTGTTCCAAATTTAGTGATAAGTTCTAATACTGCTGGGATTGATCGCTCAGGGTTGGTTAAATATAGAATTATATCATCAGCATATAACGAAATTTTGTTCTTTGTTTTTCCAATATTGATACCAGCAATCTCTTCATTAGCCCGTATGGCTTCTGCGAGTGGCTCAATTGCCAGGTTAAATAAAAATGGAGATAATGGGCACCCTTTCCGACAACCTCGAAACAGATCAAATGTTTCGGTTAGGGTACCATTTACACATATTTTAGATTTTGGGTTGCTATACATAGATCTGACCCACCCAATGCATTTTTCGCCAAGGTTAAATTTCTCCAAAACGGCAAACAAATATGACCACTCAACCCTATCAAACGCTTTTTCTGTGTCAAGCGAAAGTAGGTATAAATTGGTATAAATATTGATGATGAATTATTGTGGGACGGATGGTTGAGTACAGTGTGGGGAGGCTTCGGTAGGGTATCCGCCGTGGCTCCCAGGCATGACAGACCCCTAGGACCCTACGGAGAGAAGGAGGAAAAAAAGGAAGGAAGGTAACAGGGGTGCAGAATACAAGAACAAAAGAGGAGGAGGAGCGGGTTTGGAAGATATTTTAAGTGGCGCGGTTCAGGTGTGGTTCTGCTCCTGAAATTCAGCTGGATAGCTTCACTTATGAAAGTATTTTGGTGCTCCAGCTGCTGCTGGAGGTCCCTCATGCTGGTCCCTCCGGGACACCTGGCCCCTTACGGCACACCAGGGCCTCTATGCTCCTGCTGTGGACCTCCAGGCTGTCCTCATACACCCTCTGGTGGGGGATTGCAGAGTCCAGGATTGCATACTGTAAAGTAAAAACAACCAATGTACATATTACCACAGTGTCATTTTGTATTCATTTAGAAAAGAAATAGAGTTTGGTTTTTCTGATGAGCTAACAATAAATACGTCACATGATGGTATTTATTTCTTTTGTGAATTGATACTCATCCTCTCTGTCAGGTCTATGTGCATAACATTTCTTAATGATATTGTATATTTGTTGAGGAAACCTTGGTCACATGATTTCGTGCAGTCTGTCTTCTAATTTAACAATGTTTTCAAATCTTTAAAAAATAAATAAATAAAATAAAAATAACCTTAATAGCTTTTAAACTTGTAGTTACTTAAAAAAACACAGACAGGAATCTTCATAATATCATTACACAGCTGTTTTTAAAGTGTGTAATCAGCTGATATATGACTGTTTGTTCTTTCTTCAATAGAGGATTTTTGCCTTTTCACTTGTCAGTCTGGTAGTGCTGCATTTGTTCTTCATGAAAAAATAACCATTCATACAAAATAAAATTATTTGTAAAGAGGACTTTTGTACATGCTAAAACCAAAGAGCATTAAAACATATCAAGGTGTCCTCTCACAAATCTGAAAGTTATACCCTTCTTTATACAGACTGAAACTTTTTTGTGGTCTTTGTCAGCTGAGGTGAAAGTGAGTCGTGTTGACCTCTGAAAGTCACCATAGAAGACGACACTTGACTGGGAACAAATAGTATTCCTGACTTCAGTGAGCTCACCATGTTTAACATATGAAGTTCACTTTAATTTCACTCAAATGCATTTTCGGCTGGCGTTATTTTAAATGGGTAGAAATCATTATTTAAGCTCAGCAGGGTAGGGCCAGGTCAGTACTTGAATGGGAGACCGCCTGGGACTACCTGGTGCTGTGTTTAGTTTTCGATTTTCACCAGCAGAGGGTGCTGCTGTTTGCCTAATGGACACAGAGCAGACAGCAAACCATGTGGTGAGGGGGCTACAAAATGACCACTGAAAAACTCAATCAATCAATGGATGCTGATTTACAGTAGTGAATTCAGAACTTTTAAAAGTAAAAGAAAGAAATAAAATTAAAAATGTAAGTCATGCATTCAGAGATGAATAAATGAAAACGTTCGTAAATTAACATATAACTAACATATCTAAGTTTGCTGTAAAGCAGCTCTATAAGCAAAATATTAAAATGAATGCTCAAATAAAGTATTATTTAACCCTTTGAAATCTGAAAATCAACTGGACTGCTGCTCTCAATTTCTTGGATTTTAAAACAATATATACTTTTAGTAAAACAAAACAACCATTTGGTGCAAAAAAGAAGCTTTTCCATCTGTTATTTTGAAACTGTCAAGATCTTAAACTTTACTCAGAGATGTGGATTGTTATTTCCTTTAAATTATAAATATAATAAGTACAGATATTTCTGTTGTGTTTATTCAAAAATGTAGCTGGATAGTAAATTAAAAAGTACAAGTTTATTCTGTAGTCCAAAGAAAACAATAAGAAAGAGCAGATCCGAGATGGATTCAGTAGGAAATGTATTGGGAGAGGAAATAAGATGAAAAAAAGATGAGCTGCTATAGCTTGTTTTCAGTCATGTGATGCCAATAACACGTAAAAAGTCAGATGCAGGTCAGGAAGTGAAGAACAGCAGTTTGGAATCTTTTCGAAACTGCAGCTGCTTCTTTGCTGTTGAAAGTTCCGGAACTCGGAATGTATGGTGATGTCATCTGTCTTTGATGTGAGTGTGATGTCACAGAGGAAACATTCGGCCACAGTCTCAGAGGTTCTAGCTGACCTAAATATCACAAGATATCCACACTTCTCACGAAGCCTCGTAACAAATGTTCGATTGTTCTATTGAAATTTTAAGAAATGTTCAGTTAGAGAGCTGATCATGTGCAAACATTCAGAGTGTAATACATTTCCTTGTTGGACATCATGTCATTGTTTAAACTCACTGAACTCATTTGAGGACAAAAAGTTCGCTAACAAAATGAGTGTGTTTCCAATCCAGTTTAAGTGTGTTCATGTAAATATGTGGAGGTCAATTGGTGGGCATCCAGCTAAATAAAATTCATTGACTTCATCAGCTAACCTGCTATCATTTTCAATCAGTGTGCTATCTAAATTCTCAGTCTGGCACTGGCTGCAGAGTGTTTTTACGAAATATAAGTAATGGCAGCGCATGCTTGACAAAGGTGACCCGAGCGTGGACTATACCAAATACTGTAAGGAGATCATGTGAGAAGTGACACGAAAGCACAGATGTAGGAGCCAGGAAATGAGTGAAAATGAGACGTGTAAACTAAACTAAGTGCTTATTGTAGTTGTGGTCAAATTATTGTACATTAAAGCAATTTTGTAATAACTGCATCACACAGAGGGAAGAATTATCATACAAATACAATAATTATCGTACATCTGATAACACAGACAAGGTGAAGATTTTCTGGTGGTCTCAGTCCTGTTCCCCTCTGTGTTCTGCCAGCTCCTATCCCCTTCAGTATATATTGTTTTTAAAGACATGTTTAAATTCATTAAATGTTCTACAAGTTTTCAGCTTAACCCCTTCAACTGGAACACAATGATATTTAGTCCTCACTGTTGTTTAAACAAACAAATTCCTCTCACATCATGTCTACTTCCATTTGAAACAACTTCTGGCAAAGCCTCGATGTTTGGAGCCTGCTGCTTCCAGCAGAAGGAGCCTGGATGAAGACAACAAAAGTGCACATTGTCTTGACTTTGATTCCATTGTGTAAATTAAAACAAAATATCACTTCTAATGTATCATGAATCAATTGTGTATACATGAAAACAGATTAATATGAACAGACAGCCATTTGATTGATACTCCCTGGAGTTCACACACAAAAAAACATGCTGCACTCATGAAAACTGTTAATCTGAAAGAAATCAAACTACTACACACATCTGAGCAATAGTGTTATTATGACTTGTTAATTTGAGTTGGGAAAACCACATTTATTTTTGGCTTGTATTTAAGTGTGTACTTATTCCTACTGTTTTTGGAACATGTGATATTGAAGTTTTAGTAGTTTGAGTATTTGTTTATTGAGACTGGAATATAGATTTTGTATGGGCCTCTTTTTTTAATTTTAACTTTATTGTAGTTGGCCGTAAGGCTCGTTTGCTTTTGTCTGTTTTTTTTTGTTTGTTTCATATGTTTGAAATAAAGATTCATTCATTCAATTTACAACAGATTTCTTGTTCATCATCATGAAAACCACAAATCATGATCCAAACAGTAAAAACTGGAGACCGACTTTGATTGTTTCTGCTTCAGCTTTATTATAGAGACAATTGATTACTGATTGATACAGACCAGAATATAATAACAATCACATAAAAATAATCACATGAAAGATAACTCAAACTCCTTCAAATGAAATAAAAAAAAATCACATCATCTGATTTAAAATCAAACATAAATTCAATACAAGATAAAGTCAGTGACATGATCCAAAAGAAAAGCTGAGGTGAGAGCAGCGTTCACAGGTGAAGAACTGAAATGTTAAAGATGATGAACAACAGTGTGAGAGAGCAGAGCGCCCCCTGCTGTGTGTCAGGCTGCAGCCCAAAACTCTGATCCCTGAAGCCACACGGACCCACAACAGCACAAAGAAAATACACACACAATATGTACAATATATACAGATATATCTGCACGCTGTCAGGTCAAAGGTCGACTTCTGACCTGAGAAACTTTGTCTCTCACTATTCTTATTTTTCTCTCTGTCTCTAAACATCAAGGTATAACATTTAAAATAAAACAAAAAGTATCATCCAGAAAAATTCAGGCTGAAGCTTCAGCTGATTTTACTACTTAATATATTCTCATGAGGAACACATTTTCAACTAAACATAACTATTAACAAAAGAAAGTGTAAAAACAAACACAGAATTCATAAGTTTTCTGAAATTTCATTCAAATTAAATCATATTCCAGCTTTATATTTATTAACCACATTTTTAAACATTTTTGAAAAAAATTCATTTTCATTATGAACTAAACTTTACACATTTTAATTCACTGTCACAACCGTTCCACCTGTGAGCCCTGTGACAGACACACATGTGCTTTGTATGTTTTTTTTTCCAGTTTTATCCTGATATTTGATTTTCACTCTTCACTCACTCGTTCTATTTCAGCATCTTGAAACATCATTCTTATGTAGTCACTGATTTGGCAGTTTTTAAATATGAAAAACTGTGTTTTAGGTCATTTCAATGATAGCTGGTCCTGGTCCTCCGGTTCACAGCGACCACGATGACACAGAGCGTCAGCAGCAGAAGGCTGAGCACTGACCATCTCACTTTGTAGAAGGTGGAGTGAACCCCAAACGGATCTCTGTACTTTAATGTGTACTCTACCTATGAACCATTTTAGATACTTAAATATTTCCATTTCATGCAACCCAAATAAAAAATTTACTTTTTTAACAGGTAGAACTTGTAAGTCATGTAAGTCATTTTCCAAGCATACAAAAGAATTAGTTCACTGACATTTATATTAATTTATCATTACTACACGGTCTTGAACTAAATAACTCCACTCCAAAACATTTGAAATGTACAGCACACAACCGGATATTTTAATTAAGTCAAGTCAAGTCAAGTCAGTTTTATTTATATAGCCCATTATCACAAAACAAGGTTTGCCTCAGAGGGCTTGACAGTGTACGACATCCCTCTGCCCTTAGACCCTCACATCACCCAAGGAAAAACTCCCCAAAAAGACACCCTGTAACGGGGGAAAAAAGGGAAGAAACAATAGAAACAGATGCATGTCATATTACAATAATGGTAGGTGTGAAATTAGTAATTGCTCTCTATGATGATGTTGACAGAGATGATAACAGTCTCATGCATATGTGAAAGGGAGTTGTCCAAAGGCAAGATCACAGCATCGGTGCAACCAGGACCAGACCACGATCAGGGCGAGCGGGGGGCACAGAATCAGTACAGCCACAGCACGAGCACAACCAAAGGCAGGGTCGCAGCATCAGCACAGCAATCACCACGGTCAGGCACAGTCAAGGTTACGGCCAGGATCCAGGAAACTGGGAAACAAGGAGCAGGAACGCTCCCGAGAGGCAATGGGATTAGCGTAGTGCAGTTCAACAGACCCAGGCTCTGTAATCGAGAGCCCCAGGTAGTGAGAGTACCACATGGCTATCACAGAGCTAAGTTAAGCTTGCACATGGCAATGCAGTTAACAGACATGCATGATTTCTGATGGCGGCATTGAGAGAAGGAAAGGAGCTCAGCGTATCAGAGGAAGTCCCCCGGCAGGTTAAACCTATGTCAGCCTAACTATGGGCTGGTCCAGGCAACCTGAGCCAGCCCTAATTATAAGCTTTATCAAAGAGGAAGGTCTTAAGTCTACCCTTAAAAGTTGAAACGGTGTCTGCCTCCCTGACCGAAAATGGAAGATGGTTCCATAGGAGAGGAGCATGGTAGCTGAAGGCTCTGGTTCCTAACCTACTTTTGGAAATTTTGGGAATCACAAGTAACCCTGCGTTTTCAGAGCGCAGTGATCTTGAGGGTTGGTAAGGAACTATGAGCTGTGACAGATAGGATGGAGCCTGACCATTTAGAGCTTTGTAAGTAAGGAGGAGGATTTTAAATTCAATCCTGGATTTCACAGGAGCCAGTGCAAAGAAGCTAAAACAGGAGAAATATGATCCCTTTTCTTGCTTCCCGTTAAAAACACGAGCAACAGCGTTCTGCACCAGTTGGAGAGACCTAAGAGATTTGTTTGGGCAACCAAATAATAGGGAATTACAGTAATCCAGCCTAGAGGTGACAAATGCATGTACTAATTTTTCAGCATCTGTTTGGGACAGGATATGTCTAATTTTTGCGATGTTACGCAAGTGAAAGAAAGCCGTCCTTGAAGTTTGTTTTATATGGGAGGCAAAGGATAAATCCTGGTCAAATAAAACTCAGAGGTTCCTTACAGTTGTGCTAGAGGCCAGGGTAATGCCATCTAGAGAAATTAAATTGTTGGAAAAGGAGCTTCTGAGGTGTTTTGGGCCAAGAACAATAACTTCAGTTTTGTCTGAATTCAACATCAGGAAATTACGGCTCATCCAGGCTTTTACATCCTTAAGACATGTTTGAAGTCTAGATAGCTGATCAGTTTCATCTGGTTTCATAGATAGATATAATTGCGTATCATCAGCATAACAATGGAAATTTAAGGAATGTTTTCTAATTATGTTGCCTAGAGGAAGCATATATAAAGTGAAAAGGATTGGTCCGAGCACCGAACCTTGTGGCACTCCAAAGCAGACCTTTGTATGTGCGGAGGGTTGATCATTGATGTGAACAAATTGGGAACGATCTGATAAGTATGACCTAAACCAGGCTAGTGACGTTCCTTTAAGGCCAATTGAGGATTCAAGTCTGTGCAGTAAGATTTGATGGTCAATGGTGTCAAATGCAGCACTGAGATCTAATAGGATTAAAACAGAGACCAGACCTGTGTCAGAAGCGATAAATAAGTCGTTATTAATTTTTACTAGTGCCGTCTCTGTGCTATGATGAACTCTAAAGCCTGACTGAAAGTCCTCGAATAAACTGTTGTCTCGGAGAAAGTCACAGAGCTGATGAGCAACCACTCTCTCAAGGATTTTAGAAATAAAGGGAGATTAGATATCGGTCTATAGTTAGCTAAAATCTCAGGATCGAGTGGGCTTCTTTAGAAGAGGTTTAATGACAGCTACTTTAAAAGACTGGGGTACATAACCTGTCAATAAAGACGCGTTGATTATATCTAATAAAAAGTTGTCTAATAAAGGTAAAACTTCCTTAAGGAGCTTAGTTGGGATGGGGTCTAGCAGGCATGTTGATGGCTTAGATGCAGAAACCAAAGTATAGAGTTGATGAAGGTCAATGGGGGAGAAATGGTCTAGATAAATTTCGGGTCTTGCTGCCATAATCAGGCTATCTGAGTTCGGGGTCAGGTCAGTTGAGGGTAAGAGGTGATGGATTTTATCTCGAATAGTTATGATTTTATTATTAAAGAAATTCATAAAGTCGTCACTGCTTAGGGCTGAAGGAATACAGGGCTCTATAGAGCTGTGACTCTGAGTCAACCTGGCTACAGTGTTGAAAAGAAACCTGGGATTGTTTTTGTTTTCCTCAATTAGTGATGAATAATAGTTTGCCCTGGCATGGCGGAGGGCCTTCTTATAGACTTTAAGACTGTCCAGCCAGACTAAACGGGACTCTTCCAGTTTGGTCGAACGCCAATGTCTTTCAAATTTTCGCGATGTTTGTTTCAATTTGCGAATCTGGAGGTTAAACCATGGGGCTAATTTTTTTTGTTTCATTATTTTCTTCTTGAAGGGTGCAACAGTGTCGAGAGCTGATCGCAGTGAGCCAGTAGCATTATCGATGAGACAGTCAATTTGGGAATGACTTAAGTTAGTAGTAGTGTGCTCAGGAGTTGTAAGACATGGTAATGATGTCAAAGCAGAGGGAATTAGTTTCTTAAATTTAGCCACTGCTGAGTCAGATAGACATCTAGAAGAGTAGCTCTTACTGAGAGGCTTGTAGTCAAGTAATAAAAATTAAAAGTTATCAAATAATGGTCAGACAGAGCAGGAATCTCAGGAAAGACTGATAAATCTGCAATATCAATGCCGTCATGCAAGGACTAAATCGAGGTGTGATTGTAGCGGTGGGTGGGTTTATGTACACACTGACTGAAGCCTATTGAATCCAAAAGTGTGGAGAAAGCAGAACTAAGGCTGTCACTATTAACATCCATGTGAATGTTAAAATCCCCTACGATAATAATTTTGTCTGATTTGAGCACTAAACTTGATATAAGCTCAGAGAACTCAGATAGAAATTCAGAGTATGGGCCGGGGGCGCGGTACACTATGACAAATAGAATTGGCTGTAAAGTTTTCCAGGATGGGTGAGAAAGACTAAGAAAAAGGCTTTCAAATGAATTATAGTTTAACTTGGCCTTAGTGTGAATTGCTAAGCTTGAATCAAAAATAGCAGCGACTCCCCCTCCTCGGCCAGTGTCCCGCGCAACGTGACTATTTGTATGACCAGGAGGAGTGGATTCATTCAGGCTAACGTACTCTTCAGGACAAAGCCAGGTCTCAGTGAGGCATAATAAATCAATATGGTTATCCGATATTAAATCAGTGAATAAATGAGCCTTGGTTGATAAGGATCTAACGTTCAAGAGTCCGCATTTAATTCTCCTGTTATGATGCTGTATGACAGGAGATGAGTTAATTTTATGAGATTTTCATGTACAACTCCCCTTTTGTTTATTTTAGTATTAAACAAATGAAGTGGTCGAGGACAGACACTGTTTTATAACATTTACATTATGGGTGTGTGACTGTGCTAGAGGAAGCTCAGAGAAGCGTGTAAGACTCCGACTCTGAAACCTGGTCCCAACTCTGGTTTGTCATGGCTTTGGGCCTCTAATAAAATCGGCCAGATTCTTAGAGAGGAGAGCGGCTCCATCCAAAGTGGGATGGATGCCGTCCCTTCGATAAGACCAGGTTTACCCCAAAAGGAGCACCAATTATTAACGAAGCCCACATCATTTGCTGGACACCACCGCGACAACCAGCGGTTGAGTGCTGACATGCGGCTAAACATGTCATCACTGGTCACATTGGGGAGGGGTCCAGAGAAGATTACGGTGTCCGACATCGTCTTGGCGTACTCACACACCGACTCTATGTTAATTTTAGTGACCTCCGATTGACGTAACCGGGTGTCATTGCCGCCAACGTGAATAACAATCTTACTGTATTTACGTTTAGCCTTAGCCAGCAGCTTCAAATTTGACTCGACGTCGCCCGCTCTGGCCCCAGGGATACATTTGACTATGGCCGCTGGTGTCACTAACTTCACGTTTCGCAAAATAGAGCTACCAATGACCAGGGTTGTGTCCTCGGTCGGTGTGTGGCTGAGAGGGGCATACTTATTTGGAACGTGAAGGGGGGGTGGGTGGTGTGCCGCGGGCTTCGACTTCCTATGCTTCGCTCGGACAGTCACCCAGCCTCCCGGCTGCAGGGCTGCCGGGGACGGCTAGCAGAGGCTATGCTATGTCGGTCCGCACTGCTACAGGGGCCTGCTAGCTATCGCAGCTACAGAGGGATTATCCACGGTGCGGAGCCGCTTCCAGATCGCAAAGCCTCGCCTCCAGCGCAGCAAATAAACTACACTAGTTACAGGTCCCACTATCACTGAAGGAGGCAGAGGAGTAACTAAACATCTGACACACTGAGCAGGAGAGGAGCAGAAGAGGGAGAGGAGCAGAGAGAAGCCATCGCTAACCAGAGCTAATGCTAACCAAGCTAACCGGCTAACAGTGAGAGAGCGGCTGTGAATACACAGAAAAAAAAACCGCTGAGAGGAGGAGACAGCTGTGAGTGATTAAGTAAAACTTATGTGAGTTTTCAGTCACAGATAGATAAGAGCAGCCGAAGTAAGGAACAAGTTAGAAGATTAGCTGAGGATCGCTCGTAGGAGCAGCTCAGAGACGCTACCAGAGACACAGACAAGATACACCGGAAGTGATGTAACCCGCAATACGTCAGCACGTTGTCTTCAATTGAATCAATTGTGTATACGCCCAAACAGATTAATATGAATAAACAAACAGCTGTTTGATTAAAACTTCCTGGAGTTCACACACGAAAAAACATGATTTAAATTTAAGATGCATTCATGAAAACTGTTCATTTGAAAGAAATCAAACTACTAAACACATCTGAGCAACAGTGTTATTATGACTTGTTAATTTGAGTTGGGAAAACCACATTTATTTTTGGCTTGTATTTAAGTGTGTACTTATTCCTACTGTTTTTGGAACATGTGATATTGAAGTTTTAGTAGTTTGAGTATTTGTTTATTGAGACTGGAATATAGGTTTTGTATGGGCCTCTTTTTTTTTTTTTTTTTCTTCATTGCAGTCCGCCGTAAGGCTCATTTGCTTTTGTCTGAGTTTGTTTTTTGTTTGTTTGTTTATTTTGCTTGCTTTGGTTTATATGTTTGAAATACAGATTAATTACTATAATTTACAAACCAACAGATAAGTTACTTATTATCATTAAAACCAGAAATCACAATCCAAAAAACTGGAGACCAACTTTGATTGTTTCTGTTTCAGCTTTATTATAGACAATTGATTACTGGTTGATATAGATATAGACTATAATAACAATCACGTAAAATGATGTCATGAAAGATAACTCAAACTCCTTCAAATTGAAAAAACCCTCCTCAACTCTTTCGACGCCAAAAGATGAAGCAAGATTAAGGGTGAACTTTAATTTCATTTCTTCTTCAACTACGTTTTTAAAAGAGACAAACAAATTTACCTTGTACCTTGTATTGTCACCAATATGTAAGAACAATGCCAATGATTGTCACGGTTGTGCTTTTCATCATAGTTTACAGAGGACATCATTAACATATCGATGACGCACATCACGGCGCAGACAAACCGCAGGAGGAGAATGCCAGACAGCATCTTGCCCGTGTCTGGAACTGGTTAATATTCGTGGCCGATGGCAGAGTTCCTGCTGTGGCCCTGCCTTTATCACCGTACATTCAGAGTTCCGGAACTTTCATCTGAAATGAAGCAGTTGAAAGTTACGGAACTCGGAATGTATGGTGATGTCATCTGGCTTTGTTGTGAGTGTGATGTCACGGAGAAAACATTCGGCCACAGTCTCAGAGGTTCTAGCTGACCTAAATATCACAAGATATCGCACACTTCTCACGAAGCCTCGTAACAAATGTTCGATTGTTATTTAAAGTGGATTTTGATGACATCATGTCATAGCTTAAACTCACTGAACTCATTTGAGGCCGAAAAACTTCGACTACGAAAGGCGTGTGTTTTCAATTCCAGTTTAAGTGTGTTTATGTAAATAGGTGGAGGCCAATTAGTGGGCATCCAGCTGAATAAATGTTTGTCATCACAAATTCATTGACTTCATCAGCTAACCTGCCATCATTTTCAATCACTGTGGACTACACCAAACACCTTTGGCTGTAAAGAGATCATGTGAGTAGTGATGCGAAAGCACAGATGTAGGAGCCAGGAAATGAGTGAAAATGAGACGTGTAAACTAAACTAAGTGCTTATTGTATTTGTGGTTAAATTATTGTACGTTACGGAAATTTTGTAATAATTGATTGTGCATCGCACAGAGGACAAAATTATCATACAAATACAATAATTATCGTACATCTGACAACGCTGAGAAGGTGAAGATTTTCTGGTGGTCTCAGTCCTGTTCCCCTCTGTGTTCTGCCACTTCCTACCTCTTCAGTACATATTGTTTTTAAAAAATGTTTAAATTCATTAAATGTTCCACGTTTTCAGTTTAACCCCTTCTATGATTCCATTGTGTAAAATAAATCAAAATATCACCTCTAATGAATCATGAATCAATTGTGTATACGCCCAAACAGATTAATATGAATAAACAAACAGCTGTTTGATTAAAACTTCCTGGAGTTCACACATGAAAAAACATGATTTAAATTTAAGATGCATTCATGAAAACTGTTCATTTGAAAGAAATCAAACTACTAAACACATCTGAGCAATAGTGTTATTATGACTTGTTAATTTGAGTTGGGAAAACCACATTTATTTTTGGCTTGTATTTAAGTGTGTACTTATTCCTACTGTTTTTGGAACATGTGATATTGAAGTTTTAGTAGTTTGAGTATTTGTTTATTGAGACTGGAATATAGGTTTTGTATGGGTCTCTTTTTTTTTTTTTATCTTCATTGCAGTCAGCCGTAAGGCTCATTTGCTTTGTCTGAGTTTGTTTTTGTTTGTTTGTTTATTTTGCTTTGTTTGGTTTATATGTTTGAAATACAGATTAATTACTATAATTTACAAACCAACAGATAAGTTACTTATTGTCATTAAAACCAGAAATCACAATCCAAAAAACTGGAGACCAACTTTGATTGTTTCTGTTTCAGCTTTATTATAGACAATTGATTACTGGTTGATATAGATATAGAGTATAATAACAATCACGTAAAAATGATGTCATGAAAGATAACTCAAACTCCTTCAAATTGAAAAAAAAAACCTCCTCAACTCCTTCGACGCCAAAAGATAAAGCAAGATTAAGGGTGAACTTTAATTTAATTTCTTCTTCAACTACGTTTTTAAAAGAGACAAACAAATTTACCTTGTACCTTGTATTGTCACCAATATGTAAGAACAATGCCAATGATTGTTACAGTTGTGCTTTTCTTCATAGTTTACAGAGGACATCATTAACGTGTTGATGACGCACATCACGGCGCAGACAAACCACAGGAGGAGAATGCCAGACAGCATCTTGCCCGTGTCTGGAACTGGTTAATATTCGTGGCCGATGGCAGAGTTCCTGCTGTGGCCCTGCCTTTATCACCGTACATTCAGAGTTCCGGAACTTTCATCTGAAATGAAGCAGCTGAAAGTTCCGGAACGCGGAATGTATGGTGATGTCATCTGGCTTTGTTGTGAGTGTGATGTCACGGAGAAAACATTCGGCCACAGTCTCAGAGGTTCTAGCTGACCTAAATATCACAAGATATCGCACACTTCTCACGAAGCCTCGTAACAAATGTTCGATTGTTATTTAAAGTGGATTTTTGATGACATCATGTCATAGCTTAAACTCACTGAACTCATTTGAGGCCGAAAAACTTCGGCTTACGAAAGGCGTGTGTTTTCAATTCCAGTTTAAGTGTGTTTATGTAAATAGGTGGAGGCCAATTAGTGGGCATCCAGCTGAATAAATGTTTGTCATCACAAATTCATTGACTTCATCAGCTAACCTGCCATCATTTTCAATCACTGTGGACTACACCAAACACCTTTGGCTGTAAGGAGATCATGTGAGAAGTGATGCGAAAGCACAGATGTAGGAGCCAGGAAATGAGTGAAAATGAGACGTGTAAACTAAACTAAGTGCTTATTGTATTTGTGGTTAAATTATTTATGCGTTACGGAAATTTTGTAATAATTGATTGTGCATCGCACAGAGGACAAAATTATCATACAAATACAATAATTATCGTACATCTGACAACGCTTGAGAAGGTGAAGATTTTCTGGTGGTCTCAGTCCTGTTCCCCTCTGTGTTCTGCCACTTCCTACCTCTTCAGTACATATTGTTTTTAAAAACATGTTTAAATTCATTAAATGTTCCACATGTTTTCAGTTTAACCCCTTCTATGATTCCATTGTGTAAAATAAATCAAAATATCACCTCTAATGAATCATGAATCCATACGCCCAAACAGATGAATATGAATAAACAAACAGCTGTTTGATTAAAACTTCCTGGAGTTCACACACGAAAAAACATGATTTAAATTTAAGATGCATTCATGAAAACTGTTCATTTGAAAGAAATCAAACTACTAAACACATCTGAGCAATAGTGTTATTATGACTTGTTAATTTGAGTTGGGAAAACCACATTTATTTTTGGCTTGTATTTAAGTGTGTACTTATTCCTACTGTTTTTGGAACATGTGATATTGAAGTTTTAGTAGTTTGAGTATTTGTTTATTGAGACTGGAATATAGGTTTTGTATGGGCCTCTTTTTTTTTTTTTAATCTTCATTGCAGTCAAATGTAAGGCTCATTTGCTTTGTCTGAGTTGGTTTTTGTTTGTTTGTTTATTTTGCTTTGTTTGGTTTGTATGTTTGAAATACAGATTAATTACTATAATTTACAAACCAACAGATAAGTTACTTATTATCATTAAAACCAGAAATCACAATCCAAAAACTGGAGACCAACTTTGATTGTTTCTGTTTCAGCTTTATTATAGACAATTGATTACTGGTTGATATAGATATAGAGTATAATAACAATCACGTAAAAATGATGTCATGAAAGATAACTCAAACTCCTTCAAATTGAAAAAAAAAACCTCCTCAACTCCTTCGACGCCAAAAGATGAAGCAAGATTAAGGGTGAACTTTAATTTAATTTCTTCTTCAACTACGTTTTTAAAAGAGACAAACAAATTTACCTTGTACCTTGTATTGTCACCAATATGTAAGAACAATGCCAATGATTGTTACGGTTGTGCTTTTCTTCACAGTTTACAGAGGACATCATTAACGTATTGATGACGCACATCACGGCGCAGACAAACCACAGGAGGAGAATGCCAGACAGCATCTTGCCCGTGTCTGGAACTGGTTAATATTCGTGGCCGATGGCAGAGTTCCTGCTGTGGCCCTGCCTTTATCACCAGACATTCAGAGTTCCGGAACTTTCATCTGAAATGAAGCAGTTGAAAGTTCCGGAACTCGGAATGTATGGTGATGTCATCTAACTTTGTTGTGAGTGTGATGTCACGGAGAAAACATTCCGCCACAGTCTCAGAGGTTCTAGCTGACCTAAATATCACAAGATATCGCACACTTCTCACGAAGCCTCGTAACAAATGTTCGATTGTTATTTAAAGTGGATTTTTGATGACATCATGTCATAGCTTAAACTCACTGAACTCATTTGTGGCGAAAAACTTGACTACGAAGGCGTGTGTTTTCAATTCCAGTTTAAGTGTGTTTATGTAAATAGGTGGAGGCCAATTAGTGGGCATCCAGCTGAATAAATGTTTGTCATCACAAATTCATTGACTTCATCAGCTAACCTGCCATCATTTTCAATCACTGTGGACTACACCAAACACCTTTGGCTGTAAGGAGATCATGTGAGAAGTGATGCGAAAGCACAGATGTAGGAGCCAGGAAATGAGTGAAAATGAGACGTGTAAACTAAACTAAGTGCTTATTGTATTTGTGGTTAAATTATTGTACGTTACGGAAATTTTGTAATAATTGATTGTGCATCGCACAGAGGACAAAATTATCATACAAATACAATAATTATCGTACATCTGACAACGCTGAGAAGGTGAAGATTTTCTGGTGGTCTCAGTCCTGTTCCCCTCTGTGTTCTGCCACTTCCTACCTCTTCAGTACATATTGTTTTTAAAAACATGTTTAAATTCATTAAATGTTCCACATGTTTTCAGTTTAACCCCTTCTATGATTCCATTGTGTAAAATAAATCAAAATATCACCTCTAATGAATCATGAATCAATTGTGTATACGCCCAAACAGATTAATATGAATAAACAAACAGCTGTTTGATTAACACTTCCTGGAGTTCACACATGAAAAAACATGATTTCAATTTTAGATGCATTCATGAAAACTGTTCATTTGAAAGAAATCAAACTACTAAACACATCTGAGCAATAGTGTTGTTATGACTTGTTAATTTGAGTTGGGAAAACCACATTTATTTTTGGCTTGTATTTAAGTGTGTACTTATTCCTACTGTTTTTGGAACATGTGATATTGAAGTTTTAGTAGTTTGAGTATTTGTTTATTGAGACTGGAATATAGGTTTTGTATGGGCCTCTTTTTTTTTTTTTTTATCTTCATTGCAGTCAGCCGTAAGGCTCATTTGCTTTGTCTGAGTTTGTTTTTGTTTGTTTGTTTATTTTGCTTGCTTTGGTTTATATGTTTGAAATACAGATTAATTACTATAATTTACAAACCAACAGATAAGTTACTTATTATCATTAAAACCAGAAATCACAATCCAAAAACTGGAGACCAACTTTGATTGTTTCTGTTTCAGCTTAATTATAGACAATTGATTACTGGTTGATATAGATATAGAGTATAATAACAATCACGTAAAAATGATGTCATGAAAGATAACTCAAACTCCTTCAAATTGAAAAAAAAACCTCCTCAACTCCTTCGACGCCAATAGATGAAGCAAGATTAAGGGTGAACTTTAATTTCATTTCTTCTTAAACTACGTTTTTAAAAGAGACAAACAAATTTACCTTGTACCTTGTATTGTCACCAATATGTAAGAACAATGCCAATGATTGTCACGGTTGTGCTTTTCTTCATAGTTTACAGAGGACATCATTAACGTGTTGATGGCGCACATCCGCAGCGCAGACAAACCACAGGAGGAGAATGCCAGACAGCATCTTGCCCGTGTCTGGAACTGGTTAATATTCGTGGCCGATGGCAGAGTTCCTGCTGTGGCCCTGCCTTTATCATCAGATACATTCAGAGTTCCGGAACTTTCATCTGAAATGAAGCAGTTGAAAGTTCCGGAACTCGGAATGTATGGTGATGTCATCTAACTTTGTTGTGAGTGTGATGTCACGGAGAAAACATTCCGCCACAGTCTCAGAGGTTCTAGCTGACCTAAATATCACAAGATATCGCACACTTCTCCACGAAGCCTCGTAACAAATGTTCGATTGTTATTTAAAGTGGATTTTTGATGACATCATGTCATAGCTTAAACTCACTGAACTCATTTGAGGCCGAAAAACTTCGCCACGAAAGGCGTGTGTTTTCAATTCCAGTTTAAGTGTGTTTATGTAAATAGGTGGAGGCCAATTAGTGGGCATCCAGCTGAATAAATGTTTGTCATCACAAATTCATTGACTTCATCAGCTAACCTGCCATCATTTTCAATCACTGTGGACTACACCAAACACCTTTGGCTGTAAAGAGATCATGTGAGAAGTGATGCAAAAGCACAGATGTAGGAGCCAGGAAATGAGTGAAAATGAGACGTGTAAACTAAACTAAGTGCTTATTGTATTTGTGGTTAAATTTTTGTACGTTACGGAAATTTTGTAATATATGATTGTGCATCGCACAGAGGACAAAATTATCATACAAATACAATAATTATCGTACATCTGACAACGCTGAGAAGGTGAAGATTTTCTGGTGGTCTCAGTCCTGTTCCCCTCTGTGTTCTGCCACTTCCTACCTCTTCAGTACATATTGTTTTTAAAAACATGTTTAAATTCATTAAATGTTCCACATGTTTTCAGTTTAACCCCTTCTATGATTCCATTGTGTAAAATAAATCAAAATATCACCTCTAATGAATCATGAATCAATTGTGTATACGCCCAAACAGATTAATATGAATAAACAAACAGCTGTTTGATTAACACTTCCTGGAGTTCACACACGAAAAACATGATTTCAATTTTAGATGCATTCATGAAAACTGTTCATTTGAAAGAAATCAAACTACTAAACACATCTGAGCAATAGTGTTATTATGACTTGTTAATTTGAGTTGGGAAAACCACATTTATTTTTGGCTTGTATTTAAGTGTGTACTTATTCCTACTGTTTTTGGAACATGTGATATTGAAGTTTTAGTAGTTTGAGTATTTGTTTATTGAGACTGGAATATAGGTTTTGTATGGGCCTCTTTTTTTTTTTGTTTTATCTTCATTGCAGTCAGCCGTAAGGCTCATTGCTTTTGTCTGAGTTTGTTTTTTGTTTGTTTGTTTATTTTGCTTGGTTTGGTTTATATGTTTGAAATACAGATTAATTACTATAATTTACAAACCAACAGATAAGTTACTTATTATCATTAAAACCAGAAATCACAATCCAAAAAACTGGAGACCAACTTTGATTGTTTCTGTTTCAGCTTTATTATAGACAATTGATTACTGGTTGATATAGATATAGAGTATAATAACAATCACGTAAAAATGATGTCATGAAAGATAACTCAAACTCCTTCAAATTGAAAAAAAAAACCTCCTCAACTCCTTCGGCCAATAGATGAAGCAAGATTAAGGGTGAACTTTAATTTCATTTCTTCTTAAACTACGTTTTTAAAAGAGACAAACAAATTTACCTTGTACCTTGTATTGTCACCAATATGTAAGAACAATGCCAATGATTGTCACGGTTGTGCTTTTCTTCATAGTTTACAGAGGACATCATTAACGTGTTGATGACGCACATCACGGCGCAGACAAACCACAGGAGGAGAATGCCAGACAGCATCTTGCCCGTGTCTGGAACTGGTTAATATTCGTGGCCGATGGCAGAGTTCCTGCTGTGGCCCTGCCTTTATCACCGTACATTCCGAGTTCCGGAACTTTCATCTGAAATGAAGCAGTTGAAAGTTCCGGAACTCGGAATGTATGGTGATGTCATCTGGCTTTGTTGTGAGTGTGATGTCACGGAGAAAACATTCGGCCACAGTCTCAGAGGTTCTAGCTGACCTAAATATCACAAGATATCGCACACTTCTCACGAAGCCTCGTAACAAATGTTCGATTGTTATTTAAAGTGGATTTTTGATGACATCATGTCATAGCTTAAACTCACTGAACTCATTTGAGGCCGAAAAACTTCGGCTTCCGAAAGGCGTGTGTTTTCAATTCCAGTTTAAGTGTGTTTATGTAAATAGGTGGAGGCCAATTAGTGGGCATCCAGCTGAATAAATGTTTGTCATCACAAATTCATTGACTTCATCAGCTAACCTGCCATCATTTTCAATCACTGTGGACTACACCAAACACGTTTGGCTGTAAGGAGATCATGTGAGAAGTGATGGAAAAGCACAGATGTAGGAGCCAGGAAATGAGTGAAAATGAGACGTGTAAACTAAACTAAGTGCTTATTGTATTTGTGGTTAAATTATTGTACGTTACGGAAATTTTGTACTAATTGATTGTGCATCGCACAGAGGACAAAATTATCATACAAATACAATAATTATCGTACATCTGACAACGCTGAGAAGGTGAAGATTTTCTGGTGGTCTCAGTCCTGTTCCCCTCTGTGTTCTGCCACTTCCTACCTCTTCAGTACATATTGTTTTTAAAAACATGTTTAAATTCATTAAATGTTCCACGTTTTCAGTTTAACCCCTTCTATGATTCCATTGTGTAAAATAAATCAAAATATCACCTCTAATGAATCATGAATCAATTGTGTATACGCCCAAACAGATTAATATGAATAAACAAACAGCTGTTTGATTAACACTTCCTGGAGTTCACACACGAAAAAACATGATTTCAATTTTAGATGCATTCATGAAAACTGTTCATTTGAAAGAAATCAAACTACTAAACACATCTGAGCAATAGTGTTATTATGACTTGTTAATTTGAGTTGGGAAAACCACATTTATTTTTGGCTTGTATTTAAGTGTGTACTTATTCCTACTGTTTTTGGAACATGTGATATTGAAGTTTTAGTAGTTTGAGTATTTGTTTATTGAGACTGGAATATAGGTTTTGTATGGGCCTCTTTTTTTTTTTATTTTCATTGCAGTCAGCCGTAAGGCTCATTTGCTTTTGTCTGAGTTTGTTTTTTGTTTGTTTGTTTATTTTGCTTGCTTTGGTTTATATGTTTGAAATACAGATTAATTACTATAATTTACAAACCAACAGATAAGTTACTTATTATCATTAAAACCAGAAATCACAATCCAAAAAACTGGAGACCAACTTTGATTGTTTCTGTTTCAGCTTTATTATAGACAATTGATTACTGGTTGATATAGATATAGAGTATAATAACAATTACGTAAAAATGATGTCATGAAAGATAACTCAAACTCCTTCAAATTGAAAAAAAAAACCTCCTCAACTCTTTCGACGCCAAAAGATGAAGCAAGATTAAGGGTGAACTTTAATTTCATTTCTTCTTCAACTACGTTTTTAAAAGAGACAAACAAATTTACCTTGTACCTTGTATTGTCACCAATATGTAAGAACAATGCCAATGATTGTCACAGTTGTGCTTTTCTTCATAGTTTACAGAGGACATCATTAACGTGTTGATGACGCACATCACGGCGCGCAGACAAACCACAGGAGGAGAATGCCAGACAGCATCTTGCCCTTGTCTGGAACTGGTTAATATTCGTGGCCGATGGCAGAGTTCCTGCTGTGGCCCTGCCTTTATCATCAGACATTCAGAGTTCCGGAACTTTCATCTGAAATGAAGCAGTTGAAAGTTCCGGAACTCGGAATGTATGGTGATGTCATCTAACTTTGTTGTGAGTGTGATGTCATGGAGAAAACATTCCGCCACAGTCTCAGAGGTTCTAGCTGATCTAAATATCACAAGAATATCGCACACTTCTCACGAAGCCTCGTAACAAATGTTCGATTGTTATTTAAAGTGGATTTTTGATGACATCATGTCATAGCTTAAACTCACTGAACTCATTTGAGGCCGAAAAACTTCGGCTTACGAAAGGCGTGTGTTTTCAATTCCAGTTTAAGTGTGTTTATGTAAATAGGTGGAGGCCAATTAGTGGGCATCCAGCTGAATAAATTCTTGTCATCACAAATTCATTGACTTCATCAGCTAACCTGCCATCATTTTCAATCACTGTGGACTACACCAAACACCTTTGGCTGTAAGGAGATCATGTGAGAAGTGATGCAAAAGCACAGATGTAGGAGCCAGGAAATGAGCGAAAATGAGACGTGTAAACTAAACTAAGTGCTTATTGTATTTGTGGTTAAATTATTGTACGTTCACGGAAATTTTGTACTAATTGATTGTGCATCGCACAGAGGACAAAATTATCATACAAATACAATAATTATCGTACATCTGACAACGCTGAGAAGGTGAAGATTTTCTGGTGGTCTCAGTCCTGTTCCCCTCTGTGTTCTGCCACTTCCTACCTCTTCAGTACATATTGTTTTTAAAAACATGTTTAAATTCATTAAATGTTCCACATGTTTTCAGCTTAACCCTTCTATGATTCCATTGTGTAAAATAAATCAAAATATCACCTCTAATGAATCATGAATCAATTGTGTATACGCCCAAACAGATTAATATGAATAAACAAACAGCTGTTTGATTAACACTTCCTGGAGTTCACACACGAAAAACATGATTTCAATTTTAGATGCATTCATGAAAACTGTTCATTTGAAAGAAATCAAACTACTAAACACATCTGAGCAATAGTGTTGTTATGACTTGTTAATTTGAGTTGGGAAAACCACATTTATTTTTGGCTTGTATTTAAGTGTGTACTTATTCCTACTGTTTTTGGAACATGTGATATTGAAGTTTTAGTAGTTTGAGTATTTGTTTATTGAGACTGGAATATAGGTTTTGTATGGGCCTCTTTTTTTTTTTTTTAATCTTCATTGCAGTCAGCCGTAAGGCTCATTTGCTTTTGTCTGAGTTTGTTTTTTGTTTGTTTGTTTATTTTGCTTGGTTTGGTTTATATGTTTGAAATACAGATTAATTACTATAATTTACAAACCAACAGATAAGTTACTTATTATCATTAAAACCAGAAATCACAATCCAAAAAACTGGAGACCAACTTTGATTGTTTCTGTTTCAGCTTTATTATAGACAATTGATTACTGGTTGATATAGATATAGAGTATAATAACAATCACGTAAAAATGATGTCATGAAAGATAACTCAAACTCCTTCAAATTGAAAAAAAAAAACCTCCTCAACTCCTTCGACGCCAATAGATGAAGCAAGATTAAGGGTGAACTTTAATTTCATTTCTTCTTCAACTACGTTTTTAAAAGAGACAAACAAATTTACCTTGTACCTTGTATTGTCACCAATATGTAAGAACAATGCCAATGATTGTCACGGTTGTGCTTTTCTTCATAGTTTACAGAGGACATCATTAACGTGTTGATGACGCACATCACGGGCGCAGACAAACCACAGGAGGAGAATGCCAGACAGCATCTTGCCCGTGTCTGGAACTGGTTAATATTCGTGGCCGATGGCAGAGTTCCTGCTGTGGCCCTGCCTTTATCACCGTACATTCCGAGTTCCGGAACTTTCATCTGAAATGAAGCAGTTGAAAGTTCCGGAACTCGGAATGTATGGTGATGTCATCTGGCTTTGTTGTGAGTGTGATGTCACGGAGAAAACATTCCGCCACAGTCTCAGAGGTTCTAGCTGACCTAAATATCACAAGATATCGCACACTTCTCACGAAGCCTCGTAACAAATGTTCGATTGTTATTTAAAGTGGATTTTTGATGACATCATGTCATAGCTTAAACTCACTGAACTCATTTGAGGCCGAAAACCTTCGACCACGAAAGGCGTGTGTTTTCAATTCCAGTTTAAGTGTGTTTATGTAAATAGGTGGAGGCCAATTAGTGGGCATCCAGCTGAATAAATGTTTGTCATCACAAATTCATTGACTTCATCAGCTAACCTGCCATCATTTTCAATCACTGTGGACTACACCAAACACCTTTGGCTGTAAAGAGATCATGTGAGAAGTGATGCGAAAGCACAGATGTAGGAGCCAGGAAATGAGTGAAAATGAGACGTGTAAACTAAACTAAGTGCTTATTGTATTTGTGGTTAAATTATTGTACGTTACGGAAATTTTGTAATAATTGATTGTGCATCGCACAGAGGACAAAATTATCATACAAATACAATAATTATCGTACATCTGACAACGCTGAGAAGGTGAAGATTTTCTGGTGGTCTCAGTCCTGTTCCCCTCTGTGTTCTGCCACTTCCTACCTCTTCAGTACATATTGTTTTTAAAAACATGTTTAAATTCATTAAATGTTCCACATGTTTTCAGTTTAACCCCTTCTATGATTCCATTGTGTAAAATAAATCAAAATATCACCTCTAATGAATCATGAATCAATTGTGTATACGCCCAAACAGATTAATATGAATAAACAAACAGCTGTTTGATTAACACTTCCTGGAGTTCACACATGAAAAAACATGATTTAAATTTAAGATGCATTCATGAAAACTGTTCATTTGAAAGAAATCAAACTACTAAACACATCTGAGCAATAGTGTTATTATGACTTGTTAATTTGGTTGGGAAAACCACATTTATTTTTGGCTTGTATTTAAGTGTGTACTTATTCCTACTGTTTTTGGAACATGTGATATTGAAGTTTTAGTAGTTTGAGTATTTGTTTATTGAGATTGGAATATAGGTTTTGTATGGGCCTCTTTCTTTTTTTTTTTTATCTTCATTGCAGTCTGAGTTTGTTTTTTGTTTGTTTGTTTATTTTGCTTGGTTTGGTTTATATGTTTGAAATACAGATTAATTACTATAATTTACAAACCAACAGATAAGTTACTTATTATCGTTAAAACCAGAAATCACAATCCAAAAAACTGGAGACCAACTTTGATTGTTTCTGTTTCAGCTTTATTATAGACAATTGATTACTGGTTGATATAGATATAGACTATAATAACAATCACGTAAAAATGATGTCATGAAAGATAACTCAAACTCCTTCAAATTGAAAAAAAACCCTCCTCAACTCCTTCGACGCCAAAAGATGAAGCAAGATTAAGGGTGAACTTTAATTTAATTTCTTCTTCAACTACGTTTTTAAAAGAGACAAACAAATTTACCTTGTACCTTGTATTGTCACCAATATGTAAGAACAATGCCAATGTTTGTTACGGTTGTGCTTTTCTTCATGGTTTACAGAAGACATCATTAACGTGTTGATGACGCACATCACGGCGCAGACAAACCACAGGAGGAGAATGCCAGACAGCATCTTGCCCGTGTCTGGAACTGGTTAATATTCGTGGCCGATGGCAGAGTTCCTGCTGTGGCCCTGCCTTTATCACCGTACATTCAGAGTTCCGGAACTTTCATCTGAAATGAAGCAGTTGAAAGTTCCGGAACTCGGAATGTATGGTGATGTCATCTGGCTTTGTTGTGAGTGTGATGTCACGGAGAAAACATTCGGCCACAGTCTCAGAGGTTCTAGCTGACCTAAATATCACAAGATATCGCACACTTCTCACGAAGCCTCGTAACAAATGTTCGATTGTTATTTAAAGTGGATTTTTGATGACATCATGTCATAGCTTAAACTCACTGAACTCATTTGAGGCCGAAAAACTTCGGCTTACGAAAGGCGTGTGTTTTCAATTCCAGTTTAAGTGTGTTTATGTAAATAGGTGGAGGCCCATTAGTGGGCATCCAGCTGAATAAATGTTTGTCATCACAAATTCATTGACTTCATCAGCTAACCTGCCATCATTTTCATTCACTGTGGACTACACCAAACACCTTTGGCTGTAAGGAGATCATGTGAGAAGTGATGCAAAAGCACAGATGTAGGAGCCAGGAAATGAGTGAAAATGAGACGTGTAAACTAAACTAAGTGCTTATTGTATTTGTGGTTAAATTATTGTACATTACGGAAATTTTGTAATAATTATTATTAATTATGCATTGCACAGAGGACAAAATTATCATACAAATACAATAATTATCCTACATCTGACAACACTGAGAAGGTGAAGATTTTCTGGTGGTCTCAGTCCTGTTCCCCTCTCTGTTCTACCACTTCCTATCCCCTTCAGTACATATTGTTTTTAAAAACATGTTTAAATTCATTAAATGTTCCACGTTTTCAGCTTAACCCCTTCTATGATTCCATTGTGTAAAATAAATCAAAATATCACCTCTAATGAATCATGAATCAATTGTGTATACGCGGAAACTAATATGAATAAACAAAAAGCTGTTTTATTAAAACTTCCTGGAGTTCACGCACGAAAAAACATGATTTAAATTTAAGATGCATTCATGAAAACTGTTCATTTGAAAGAAATCAAACTACTAAACACATCTGAGCAATAGTGTAATTATGACTTGTTAATTTGAGTTGGGAAAACCACATTTATTTTTGGCTTGTATTTAAGTGTGTACTTATTTCTACTGTTTTTGGAACATGTGATATTGAAGTTTTAGCAGTTTAAGTATTTGTTTACTGAGACTGGAATACAGGTTTTGTATGGGCCTCTTTTTTTTTTAAACTTCATTGCAGTCGGCCGTAAGGCTCGTTTGCTTTTGTCTGTGTTTTTGTTTGTTTGTTTGTTTCATATGTTTGAAATAGAGATTCATTCATTCAATTAACAACAGATTTGTTGCTTATTATCATTAAAACCAGAAATCACAATCCAAACAGTAAAAACTGGAGACCAACTTTGATTGCTTCTGTTTCAGCTTTATTATAGAGACAATTGATTACTGGTTGATATAGAGTATAATAACAATCACGTAAAAATGATATCATGAAAGATAACTCAAACTCCTTCAAAAAAAAAAGAATCACATCATCATGATTTCAAATCAAATATCAGTTCAATACAACAAGATAAAAGTCAGTGACATGATCCAAAAGAAAAGCTGAGGTGAGAGCAGCGTTCACAGGTGAAGAACTGAAATGTTAAAGATGATGAACAACAGTGTGAGAGTGCAGAGCGCCCCCTGCTGTGTGTCAGGCTGCAGCCCAAAACTCTGATCCCTGAAGCCACACGGACCCACAACAGCACAAAGAAAATACACACACAATATGTACAATATATACAGATATATCTGCACGCTGTCAGGTCAAAGGTCGACTTCTGACCTGAGAAACTTTGTCTCTCACTATTCTTATTTTTCTCTCTTTCTAAACATCAAGGTATAACATTTAAAATAAAACAAAAAGTATCATCCAGAAAAATTTCAGACTGAAGCTTCAGCTGATTGTACTACTTAATATATTCTCACGAGGAACTCATTTTCTACTAAACATAACTATTAACAAAACAAAGTGTAAAAACAAACACAAAATTCATAAGTTTTCTGAAATTTCATTCAAATTAAACCATATTCCAGCTCTATATTTATTAACCACATTTTAAATCTTTTTTTTTAAAATAAGTTTTCATTGTTAACCAGACTTTACACATTTTAATTCACTGTCACAACCGTTCCACCTGTGAGCCCTGTGACAGACACACATGTGCTTTGCATGTTTTTTTCCAGCTTTATCCTGACATTTGATTTTCATGAACTCGTTCTATTTCAGCATCTTGAAACATCATTCTTATGTCGTCACTGATTTGCCAGTTTTTAAATATGAAAAACTGTGTTTTAGGTCATTTCAATGATAGCTGGTCCTGGTCCTCCGGTTCACAGCGACCACGATGACACAGAGCGTCAGCAGCAGAAGGCTGAGCACTGACCATCTCACTTTGTAGAAGGTGGAGTGAACCCCAAACGGATCTCTGTACTGTAACACTGTTTTGCTTGATGACCGACATTGAAAAGGTTTACCCCAAACTGCACACCAATACTCTCCTGTGTCTCTCAGTGAGACATTAGAGATAACCAAAGTACCACCATCCCTGTACCTTATTCTTCTCATCCCCCTTAAAGGCCATATATTAACAGCTCTGCCTTCTGTTTGGTTCGACTTAATGAACCAAAAATACCACCGCCCCCTTTCCTGATCTTTGCATCTGAGAGTGACGTTTTCTCCCTCTGAGAAGAGCTCTACATCAGGAGGACCAAAGTTAGGACACACCACCAGATAGTACTTTTTCTCACTGACAGGAGTTTTACAGACGTACTCACCTGAGTGGTTTAACGTCAGTGATGAAACCACCAGAGAGTAGTTTTGGTCCACAGTCTTGTTTGGTTGTTCTATGGTATTTACAGCCCAGCGTGGGGGCTGGTCATCACTGAAATCAGTGAGAGCGCACGGTAACACGGCCGTCTCTCCCACTGAGCGATAGATCGCCTCTGTGTACACCTTTAACACTACAGAGTCACTGCTGACACACTGCTGCTGCTCCATCAGCAGACAGGTGAACTCTGTCTTGGCTGTTGTTGTGAAATTAAACACGTGAAGAGCTGATGTGTTTTTATTCAGTTGGTATCTTCCTCCAACATCATCCATCACTGATGTCTCATTGTCCCCAAAAACTCTGCTCCATATTTCCTGTTTAAATCCAAAGTCACGTCTGAGCCACAGGACGTTCAGATTGTCAGCCGCTCCCTCACATGGCAGAACCTCTGTTGCCCCAGCTGTCACTCCAAAACCTCTTCCATGAACCACTCTCCTGCAGACGATGACAGAGCTGTTCTTGTCATGTGTGACTCTGCCGTCGTTCCAACACTCCTCTCGGTACGGGCCGGAGTCTGAGTGGGTCAGGTTGTGGATCTTGTAAGAAGAGATATTGTTTGTGCTGATGACTGAGAGTCGTTGTTTCAGGTCTTCAGGTGCTGTGGAGTTGTGGGACCAGAGGTCAGAGGTGTTCCACAGGACGAGCTTCTCCTCACCAACAGACCTGGAGATCAGGCAGGAGTCGGCCTCCTCGGGGAGCTCGAAGGTGTAAGAGTCCCGTTCCTTCTTGATGCTGATGAGTTCTTGTGCATGAATGTTGTTGATGAGAGCAAACAGCAGGAACCAGAGCTCTGTGACTGCAGCCATTCTGCTCCGAGGTCTCCGTCTGAGAGTCTGTCAAACACTGACAGCTCATGAACTCTGTGTCAACCCTCTTCATCAGCTTCTCTCTGCGGTCTCAACAACCTGTCACATGTCTTTATCTCTTCATCAGCGGAAACTTCGATGCACCCGGCTCTCTATCCAGTCATCTCTGTCAGTGAGGCTGTCGTGTCTTAAAACACACATTACTGAGGAACTGAAATGATTTTACAGAACTGGGTTGGTTTGGATTTAGTTTGTTCATGCCTCAAACAGACAGGGTCTCGCATGCAACTAAACACCTCTTTTACTAACCAAGGCAGGTGCCTGATTTGCACCTGATTGTCAGCACCTGTGAGGATGGGCCCTGCTACAGTGGTCAGTTGGTGTCGCTCCAAGAATCGTGCCAGAGTGACCAACACAACCACGTTGGCTGACATACGGCAAATGCTGGTTGAAGAAAGGGATGCCATCCCACTGCAGTGTGTGACCAGGCTGGTGACCAGCATGAGGAGGAGGTGCCAGGCTGTTGTGGCTGTGTATGGTTCCTCCACACGCTACTGAGGCTCCTTTTTGTTAAATGAATAAATTAATAAATTGACAATATGTCTTGTTTCTTCAGACGTCAATCATCCAATCCAACAAACAAGAGTCAATAGCAGAATAAGCTGCTTGGCATTGGCAGAGAAGTTTTGCTGTTTTTTTGGATAAATGTATTTTTGGAATACTTGTTGTCTGCTTAATATTGTACAAAGTGAGTAAATTGCCAACTACTGTGTCAAGAGCTCCGAAATCCTTCACCTTTACTATTAACATGGTCGTTTTGGTTATAATTATTAATTTAATTATTAATCAGAGTCCCAAACTGATAGTTTAGTGTAATTTATGAGACAACTGGTTACCCTTGCATGAGGCCTAATCATTAAATGGTTGCCTCATTTTTTAGCCAAATCCCTACACAGTTTATGTTTTTGAGTCACAAATCTGAGTTATGAAATATGTCTACATATTTTGATATTAATTAATTGATGAATATCACTCATTTTCAAATACATGAACTAAGGTATCTAGTCTTTCACAATTTTTTTGCTTCGTTTTTGATTTCCTGTTAATATTACTTTTATTTTATTTTTTTACGTTTGAAATAAATCAAATCAAAGACAAATATACATATATACATCCAGAAGATGCAAACACAATACAACAATGTGTTGAGATTTTTTACGAAGTACTTTGAATATTTAAGTAGTTTTTTTTAAAGCATTACTCCAGTACTTCTTCCTCAAGTTATATTTTGACTCAAGTAATAGAGTACTGTCTGCCCCTTCCCACAATGCAGCTGGACAGTGTCCAGCCCAGAGTTGGATTTGTCCCTCAGACGTCACAGCATGAGATGGATGTGTGGAGCTTCACTGTGTCTGAAAGATATTCCCCGCAGTAACTGTGGGGACAGAGAGGGACAGGTTGTCCTGTCCTCTCTGCACGTCCCCTCTACATGTCCCCTCTATTCGTCCTCTCTGCTGGAGTCGAGCAAACACTGAAACCACTCAGCTTATCAGCTCTCTCTGCGCTCGCCACATCCTCACTGCATCAGGGGAAACTTTGGAGGTGTCCCAACCCACTGAGGATGTGATGTGTTCAGATTACTGAGAGACGCGCAGGAAGCAGCAGTGAGACGTGACAGAGACACATCCTGTGTGTTTGTATCTGCATCTGTGAGGGAGAGAAAGGAGCATATATCAATATAATACATATGTTAAAAAATAAAAAGTGAGGCAGAGAAGACTTCAGTGTGGAGCTTCTTGGATTTTCACCTCTTGTCATTCGAACACCGTGGCACCTGACTACCATCACCATAGCAACGACGCAGCAGGAACTTTTACAATCTCTCAAGAAATGTTCTACATCATCAGTGATTATGATATATGATAACATGATGATCATTTTTAGAGAAAAAATACTTTTGCTCTGGTTAGGCAGCAGTGTTGTGTGATGACTGTCAGGCGGCAGATATTAAGTCAAGTCAAGTCAATTTTATTTATAGAGCCCATTATCACAAAACATGGTTTGCCTCAGAGGGCTTTACAGTGTACAACATCCCTCTACCCTTAGACCCTCACATCACTCAAGGAAAAACTCCTGAAAAAGAACCTCTGTAACGGGGGGAAAAAAAAGGAAGAAAAACAAGGTGCAAAATTATCAAATGCACTCTCTGATGATATTGTGGGTCATTGTGGGTTTATGATGATATTGGTAAGAGTCTCATGCATATATTGATACGTAGGTGTCCAAAGGCATGATCACAGCATCAAGCGCAACCAGGACCAAGAGAACGATCAGGGCGGCGGGGTACAGTAGATACATTTGTGTATCATCAGCATAACAATGAAAATTTATTTCTGAGTGTTTTTCTAATAATGTTGCCTAGAGGAAGCATATATAAAGTAAAAAGGATTGGTCCAAGCACAGAAGCAGACCTTAGTATGAGACCTTAGTATTACTGACGTCACAGTTTATATAATGCAGCACAGTGAGGATACAGACATTTTTAGCAGACCTCCCACTGCTTCTGTAATCGCTTATAATAGGAGCTGCTGTTCCCGCCACATTGACTCTTTGATGTTTTCCTTGTGTCCACCGTGTCACGCTGGAGAACACATTCTACTCATGTTCCTGGATATGAATTATGGATCACAGCATGTAAATATCATCTTAAACTGTCTTACAAGGCTTACTTCTTGTTGCCAGTAGGTGGCGCAGTACTATGACACCTAACTGGCATGTTGATGCTTTCGAAATTATGTTTTTATATTATCCATAAAGTGCGTTACTTGGAATGACCTTCACCACACACTTACCAAACAGAAACATATTGCTATTCATAACTCTAGAATGATTGTGTAGAATGGCTTTATCATTGCAGAATAAGTCACAGCATATCCAAGCCGGACTTAGAAGGAAATGTGTCGTGAGCGAGCAAAAGATGAGCTGCTATCGGTCTTTTTCAGTCATTTGATGCTGATGACACGTGAAAGTCAGATGGTTGTCAGGAAGTGAAGAACAGCAGTTTGGAATCATTGGAAATGGAGGAAAGTGAATACAAGGACCTGCACACAGCAGCAATCTTCAGAACATTTTTAGACGCATTAGATATGATCCCATCATTAAAAGTGATTTTTCCCACCGGTTGACTGATTTTCCTGAGATGGAGGTGATCCATATCACAAAGAATTCACTTCCACATCTGTGTTTCATGTGGTAAATGCTCACTGTATATGCAATGTCTATATTTTACTCAAATTTACTGACAAACATTACAGTACATTTCCATGTACATTTCAGTGGCGCGACAGTGTAGCTCGATTAGGCCATTTAATTGGATGGCTGTCCTTGTCTCAGTATACAGGTGGAGATATGCCCCCTTTCAGCTAAATGCAAAACATGTATATTATTTATAGTCTATGACATAGACCTATATCACAAAAAGTGTGAGAATTTTCAACTGCCTCTGCACAGAAGCAGTTGAAAGTTCCGGAACTCGGAATGTATGATGTGAGTGTGATGTCACGGAGAAAACGTTCGGCCACAGTCTCAGAGGTTCTAGTTTACCTAAATATCACAAGATATTACACACTTCTCACAAAGCCACGCAACAAATGTTCTATTGTTAATCAAAGAGGATTTTTCAGTTATATTTTATGAGGTGTGAAGAAATGTTCAGTTCCAAAGCTGATATTGGTCTTGTTTAGTTTAAGGTCCCTCAAAGTTTAGCATATCTGGCGTTTAATTTTCACTTACATTTGAATGTGAAATCTGCGGTCCGATCTCCGCTCTGTGCTGCCATGATGACAAAAGAGTTTTGAGAATAACCGGTGTGCAAGGAATCTTGGGAAATGGAAGGCCGCGAAGGATAGTAGCGATGTGTCCTCCAAAAAGAGGGAAAATAAGGCCGCATTTGTGGGCTGCTCAAGGAGGGGCCTTCGAATTGTGACCAAATGGGACAGCCTTCGCGCAGCACTAGGACATAATCGGCCTTCAATGCAGCCTCCGAAGAATGCAGACCCTGAACTGGGACACAGCTATAGACTGCAGCACAAACAACAGCTGCAACTTGATGACATCATAGACTGAAGCCCAGTCATCAGCTGATGACGTGATGACATCATAGACTGCAGCCCAAACAACAGCTGATGACTTGATGAAATCATACACTTCAGCCAGTAACACAGCTGATGACTTGATGACATCATAGACTGTAGCCCAAACAACACTTGATGACACTGTACACTGCAGTCCGAATAACAATGGATGAATTGATGACATCACAGACTGCAGCCTGTACATTACTTAATGACTTGATGACATCATAGACTTCAGCACATACAACAGCTGATGACATAATGACATCATAGACTACAGCCCAACCAACAGGTTATGACTTGATGACATCTTAAGCGATAGTAGCAGTTTACTGACCCTAGTTTCGTTAGTGTGTATATTCCTGAAGCACACGTTTCTTGTGCTCAGTTGAAATCGCCGTCCGTGTGACGGGGAGGAGGGAGAGGTGGCAGAGCTTTCTGCCCGATCCGGTGGGGGTGGTTTTGAGTCCGTTCAGACCTGCCACTCTGGCTCTGCTTCCTCTCTCTGGAATTCATATTTAAGTCGTAATTTCTGATCAATGACTCTAGGATCCTCATTGAGTGCTTATCCTTTTTACTGTTCACCACCTTGGTTCTGTTGAACTGCACTACGCCAATCCCGTTGCCTCTTCGGAGCATTCCTGCTCCCTTGTTTCCTAGCTTTCCCGGATCCTGGCCACAACCTTGGCTGTGCCTGATCATTGTGAAATCTGTGCTGATGCTGTGATCCTGCCTTTGGTTGTGCTCGTGCTGTGGCTGCACTGATTCTGTACCCCCCGCTCGCCCTGATCGTGCTCTTAGTCCCGGTTGCTCCGATGCTGCGATCATACCTTTGGACACCTCCGTATCAATATATGCATGAGACTCATGCACTCATCATCCTATGCTGCTCTTCCTGAGGTTTCTTCCCTTTTTTTCCCCGTTACAGGGGTTCTTTTTTCGGGAGTTTTTCCTTGGGTGATGTGAGGGTCTAAGGGCAGAGGGATGTCGTACACTGTAAAGCCCTCTGAGGCAAACCTTGTTTTGTGATAATGGGCTCTACAAATAAAATTGACTTGACTTGACTTTACTTGTACTTTAACTCAAGTAATAACTCAATAACTTTCACTTGGATTAACATTTGGCCAGGAGTATCTATACTCTCACTCAACGAATAGAGTACCTTGTCCACTACTACCCACAATGCAGCTGGACAGTGTGTTTGTGTCCAGCTCAGAGTTGCATTTTTCCCTCAGATGTCACGGCATGAGATGGATGTGTGGAGCTGCACTATGTCTGAAAGATATTCCCAGCAGTAACTGTGGGGACAGAAAAGGACAGTGTGAATGTCGTCCTGTCCACTCTGCATGTCCTCTCTGCTGGAGTCGAGCAAACACTGACACCACTCAGCTTATCAGCTCTCTCCGCGCTCACCACATCCTCATGTCTTTATCTCATCATCAAGGGAAACTTTCAGCAGTGAGACGTGACAGAGACACATCGTGCGTGTTTGTATCTACATCCGTAGAACATCCCCGGCATGGACTCTGCCTTGTCGTGGTGCTGGGGTTTGTGTGCCTCAGTGATCCAGACTTTCAAAGATGTTCCAACAGAGCAGAGCATACTCCTGACTTCACAAACAGGAGTATGCTCTGCTCTATTGGAGTGTCTTTGAATGTCTTCTGTGGAGAGGCCAGACCAAAGAGTCTGACGGAAAAAAAACTTGCCCCTACCACTTTGCGCCCCCTTGATGCTCTTAGCTGAGTGTCCCCTGGGGTCCAAGCATTTACTTTTAGAGTGTTCAAATCAGGCCTGGTCGCCTGAATACCGCAGCTAGGAATAGAATAGGACTCCGGTTCTATTTTGTGGGTTTTCTCTCTGAATTGGGGCTGTGATTAAGAGGGACGGCCAGGGGTATTCGTATTGTTGGCTAGAGGTGAAATTTTTTGACCAGCATCAGACAGACGATCGCGAAAGCATTTGCTAAGAATGTTTTCATTTATCAAAAAAGTTGGAGGTTTGAAGATGATCGGACACCATCGTAGTTCCGAACATAAACGATGCCAACTAGCGATCTGGCAGCGTTATTCCCATGACCCATCAGAACAGCGTCCGGGAAACCAAAGTCTTTGGGTTCCGGGGGGAGTATGGTTGCAAAGCTGAAACTTAAAGGAATTGACGGAAGGGGACCACCAGGAGTGGAGCCTGCGGCTAAATTTGACTCAACACGAGAAACCTCACCTGGTCCGAACGCGGAAAAGATCCACAGATTGATAGCTCTTTCTCGATTCGGAGCGATTTGTCTGGTTATTTCTGATAAAAAATAAGACTGCAGCATGTTAACTAGTTACACGGCCCCATGGACAAGGTCAACAAAGACAAGGCTCTCCCAGTCACAAGGGTTTATGCAACAAAAAGCCCCACATCAGAGCCAGCTGTGAATTCCTCTGATCAGCTAACGCTAAGATGCGGGGTTGACTGGAACACCCCGAAAAAGCTTCTTTTTTTTTTTTAAAAAAAAGTAAATAGTTCATTGTTAATTGTTGCTTTTGCTTTGTTGTTGTTTTTTCCTTCACTCCCTGTAAATAGTTCCCTCTGTGTCATAATTTGACTTTCTTCACAGGGCTGTCTAAATAATTCATTTTTGTAAATAGTTTTCTGAATTGTGTGTAGAAAGTTTAGTTTGTCTGTGTTTGCTTGTATATAATATTTGTGAAAATTTGTGCAATTTATCACTAAAGACTTGTAAAATTCGATTTCTGTTTTGTTTTTTGTTTTGTCTTTATGGTCTCTTAACTATTTGTACATTCAAGTTACGGCACTGCAGCCTAAATATCCCGATAGCCCAGGCTGTGCTGAAAAGAAAAAGGTGAGGATATACGAACCAAAACTTGGAGAAACAGCTCAGTGTTCAGAGGGTTAAAATCTCTTCTTTGCTTTGTTTTACATGTTTAAAAAAAAGATCCATGCATTCAATTTACAACAGATATGTTGCTTATTATCATTAAAACCAGAAATCACGATCCAAACAGTAAAAAGTGGAGACCGACTTTGATTGTTTCTATTTCAGCTTTATTATAGAGACGATTGATTACTGGTTGATATAGATTTAGAGTATAACAATCACATAAAAATGATTTCATGAATGACAACTCACACTCCTTCAAATTAAAAAAAAAATCACATCATCATCTGATTTCAAATCAACCATCAGTTCAATAAAACAAGATAAAAGTCCGTCACACGGACCCACAACAGCACAAAGAAAATACGCACACAAAATGTACAATATATGCAGATATATCTGCACGCTGTCAGGTCAAAGGTCGACTTCTGAGCTGAGAAACGATTACAGCTGATTGTAGCTTCTCTTTTTACTGAATGTATAAACTACATTCAGTACTACTAAACATAACTATTAACACAAAAAAAAATGTAAAAACAAAAACAGAATTCATAAAAGAAAAAGAATAGAATCAAAATTCTGAAACATTTCATTCAAAGTATATATATCCCAGCTGTATATTTAAAAACCACATTTTTTAAACATTTTTATTTTAATTTTCATCGTGAACTCAACAGTTTTAATTTGTAACAACTGTTCCACCTGTGACAGACACACATGCTCTGTATGTTTGTCCGGGTTTGTCCTGATATTTGATTTTCATGCACTCTTTCTATTTCAGCATCGTTAAACATCATTTTTACATAACCACTAATTTGCCAGTTTTTGAAGATTTTAGGTCTTTTCGGTCATTTCAGTGATAGCTGGTCCTGGTCCTCCGGTTCACAGCGACCACGATGACACAGAGCGTCAGCAGCAGAAGGCTGAGCACTGACCATCTCACTTTGTAGAAGGTGGAGTGAACCCCAAACGGATCTCTGTACTGTAACACTGTTTTGCTTGCTGACAGACACTGAAAATGTTCACCCACAACTGCACACCAATACTCTCCTGTGTCTCTCAGTGAGACATTAGCGATAACCAAAGAACCACCTTCACCGTACCTTATTCTACTTATCCCCCTTAAAGGCCATATATTAACAGCTCTGCCTTCTGTTTGGTTCGACTTAATGAACCAAAAATACCACCACCCCCTTTCCTGATCTTTGCATCTGAGAGTGACGTTTTCTCCCTCTGAGAAGAGCTCTACATCAGGAGGACCAAAGTTAAGACACACCACCAGATAGTACTTTTTCTCACTGACAGGAGTTTTACAGACGTACTCACCTGAGTGGTTTAACGTCAGTGATGAAACCACCAGAGAGTAGTTTTGGTCCACAGTCTGGTTTGGTTGTTCTATGGTATTTACAGCCCAGCGTGGGAGCTGGTCATCACTGAAATCAGTGAGAGTGCACGGTAACACGGCCGTCTCTCCCACTGAGCGATAGATCATCTCTGTGTACACCTCTAACTCTACAGAGTCACTGCTGACACACTGCTGCTGCTCCATCAGCAGACAGCTGAACTCTGTCTTGGCTGTTGTTGTGAAATTAAACACGTGAAGAGCTGATGTGTTTTTATTCAGTTGGTATCTTCCTCCAACATCGTCCATCATTGATGTCTCATTGTCCCCAAAAACTCTGCTCCATATTTCCTGTTCATATCCAAAGTCACGTTTGAGCCACAGGACGTTCAGATTGTCAACCACTCTGTTACATGACAGAACCCCTGTTCCTTCAGGTGTGATTTCAAAAACTCTTCCTCGACGCACTCTCCTGCAGACGATGACAGAGCTGTTCTTGTCATGTGTGACTCTGCCGTCGGTCCAACACTCCTCTCGGTACGGGCCAGAGTCTGAGTGGGTCAGGCTGTGGATCTTGTAAGAAGAGATATTGTTTGTGCTGATGACTGAGAGTCGTTGTTTCAGGTCTTCAGGTGCTGTGGAGTTGTGGGACCAGAGGTCAGAGGTGTTCCACAGGACGAGCTTCTCCTCACCAACAGACCTGGAGATCAGGCAGGAGTCGGCCTCCTCGGGGAGCTCGAAGGTGTAAGAGTCCCGTTCCTCCTTGATGCTGATGAGTTCTTGTGCATGAATGTTGTTGATGAGAGCAAACAGCAGGAACCAGAGCTCTGTGACTGCAGCCATTCTGCTCCGAGGTCTCCGTCTGAGAGTCCGTCAAACACTGACACCTCACAAACTCAACCCTCATCACCAGCGTCTCTCTGCGGTCCCAACAACGTGACGTCTTTATCTCTTCATCAGCGGATACTTTGACACATCCGGCTCTTTATCAAGTCATCTCTGCCAGTGAGGCTGTCGTGTCTTCAAACACACATTACTGATGAACTGAAATGATTTTACAGAACCGGGCTGGTTTAAATTTTGTTTGTTTTTGCCTCACACAGACAGGGTTTCGCATGCATCTTAATTCCCCTTTTACTATCCAAAGCACCTTATTTACATATTAGATCCAACACTTATAAATTGACTCTCAGCAGAAGCACAGAGAGGGAACATAAAGCTCCTGCTTTTCTTTGTTCCTTTGACCAACCACATGGTCAGCTAAGGCCTTCCTCGCTCTGCAGCCATCTTTGATCCAGCATCTTGGACCTGGCGTCTTGTTGTAGCCTCTGTTATTGTTCTGTTCTTTTTGTCTCTCTCTCCCACACACAAACACACACATTTACACATCCACACTTGTATATACTTACATAAACTAAACACAAAAAGTAAGGAAATTTGTGTTTGGTTGATTATTTCTTTGTTGTAGTAATGTTCCTTGGCAATAAATCTTTTACTGTTGGAAAGCCTGTTTATTTCCCTTTTAAATACTATACTTGTTTTGGAAGTTATTATCACAAATTCTTAATGTGTACTATACCTATGAACCATTTTTAGATACTTAAATATTTCCATTTCATGCAACCCAAATAAAAAAATATACTTTTTTAACAGATAGAACTTTCTAATGTAAGTCATTTTCCAAGCATACAAAAGAATTATTTCACTGACATTTATATTAATTTATCATTTCTACACGGTCTTGAACTAAATAATTCCACTCCAACACATTTCAAATGTACAGCACACAACCGGATATTTTAATTACATCCTAGGCACTAACTGTCTGGTATCTATAACGGCCATGAGGAATCACGACGATCGTGTTATCTTGTAATCAATCATGTCAAAGACCTATGACAAGAAAATACAGCCAGCTGGTCAGTTAAATAGTCTGTTTATATTTAATACATCCATGACATATATCACAATTCAATGTACACAAATGCTAAAGCGTTTGTGTGGGTTTACAATAATTAACATTCACCCAACCCATAAAGCGTAACATTACATAATAATAGCCCAACTGCAATTCAACTTTGCAATATAAAGCTTTAATATCAATGTTTACTTACCTCCGCTGCACAGACATTAGTAATACATCAGACGTAAAGCTAGTGCTTAATGGCTGATTATCAATTAAATATGAAAACTGACCAGCACCGCTGTCGTTATATTGCTGAGTAGCTGCTGTTGCTAATAATCTAACCCACTACGAGCAGACTACGAGAGGAATACTCATGAACGAGCGCTGCTCACTTCGTGCACTCGTGTGCCATTTCTGTGAGCGAACCTGGAGCGAGCCAGTGAGTCAGCGTTAGTGCTCGGGTACAGTCGGTCGCACTCAGCCGTGTTCGGTTGTCATTCATCACTTCTACGCACACTCTATGGGTCAGTAGATCCGGGTATTATACACTTTTCATGTCATTTCATTCACAACCAACTGAGCAGAAACAATCTCAAGCAGCTGAAAGTTCCGGAACTCGGAATGTATGGTGATGTCATCTGTCTTTGATGTGAGTGTGATGTCACAGAGGAAACATTCGGCCACAGTCTCAGAGGTTCTAGTTTACCGAAATATCACAAGATATTGCACACTTCTCACGAAGCCTCGTGACGAATGTTCGATTGTTATTTAAAGTTGATTTTTCTGTTATATTTTGTGATATATTAGGGGTGTGCGGCAGGAGGTGTGGCTGACCCCCTCTCTCTCCTGAGTTGGTAGCGAGAATGGATGTATTATAGTGAAATCTGGATACAGCCGTTGGGGCGGGGCCTCATTCATTCCTATGAGAGCTGCTCAGAGGCGCATAAGGCAGAGAAAACTCTTTTTCTGGGTTTAGAAAAGTGTAAAATCCGACAGTAAATACAATAACGACATTCGAACGCAGCCGACTGTACCCGAGCACTAACGCCGACTCACTGGCTCGCTCCAGGTTCGCTCACAGAAATGGCGCAAGAGTGCAGGAAGTGAGCAGCGCTCGTTCACGAGTATTCCTCTCGTAGTCTGCTCGTAGTAGGTTAGCTTATTAACAACAGCAGCTAATCAGCAATATAACGACAGCGGTGCTGGTCAGTTTTCATATTTAATTGATAATCAGCCATTAAGCACTAGCTTTACATCTGATGTATTACTAATGTCTGTGCAGCGGAGGTAAGTAAACATTGATATTAAAGCTTTATATTGCAAACTTGAATTGCAGTTGGGCTATTATTATGTAATATTTGGCTTTATTACAAGGTCAGGTTAACGTTAATTATTGTACACATTTGTGTGGGTGTACAATGCTTAACACAAACTAATTCACAAATTAGTGGTGTATGAATGCAGTGTATAATGTCTCAAGCACCATGAGAGGGAAGAAAGGGTGTAGTGAGAGAAAGAGCACAGAATGTAGGTGAATAGAGTGATGAACAAAAGGCATTTAAATAGTAAAATATTCTGTTTATAATTTAACTATATAAAAAAGCTGGAGACTTATCCTTACACAAAGATGTCTGCCCTGTCATATTTACAAGTATGTTTTTCATACAGTAGAAATACAGATCCTGTTGAGAATAAAATCCAAAACGGAGTCAATGGGGTCCAAAATTCGATCAAGAAACTGTTTGTTTAAAGTTTACCCACGTTTGATTGTAGCCTCAAGAGACTGTGTAATGCTACTTAAAAAAATATCATTCCCCACATTGGTGAAATGAACTCCATCTCTTCTAAATATACCAGGGCAGTCAAACTTTATGCAAGGATGTTTTACGCTGTTTCCGCCCAAATCGGTGACAAATGTGCCCATCACTCTGTTCACCCACATTCGGGTCTCGTTGATCTTCTGGATCTGCTTTCCTCCAGTGACCTCTCTCATTGATTGATGACAGGATGATCTTCATCCCTGGAAAGTTGTCACGGAGGTTCAGCAGGTACTGCTTCATTGTGGCGACGAGCTCCACATCTGTGATTTTTCCCAGATCGTTGCCGCCACAGTGGATGAGCAGGACATTACTTGTTAAAAAAAGAGCAGGAGGTCCCTCCACCCCAGCCAAACCACCACGCACGACCATCCATGCCGAGGTTGCTCCCTGTGGTGCGTCTGGTTCGTTCTTCCCCACGTTGGTTGTAGATGTCCCCAATAAGCCAGATTCTTCTTTCTACATAGAGTCAAATATATTAAAAAACATAGTGTTCTTCTTTGAAGATAATGGTACATTTTGTTTAAGTAGTATCAAGTTGTAAGTTAATACGTGACTCATGATAATTCAAGTCATAGTGACTTGAGCAGAGAATTCATGATACATTCTGGATGAGTTACTTTACTACAACATAAGACATGCAACATGTAAACATTACTTATGTAGCTATATGATTTGCTTACATTGTTATAAAGTGTTATATTAACACCAGCCAGACAAACCAGACAAATGTTAATCAGCTGTGCAAGTATTATTATTGGAAGCAAAAATGGACGTGGACAACGTTTAGATGAATAATAATATTTGTGAAGAACATAGGACACCTTGTCCAAGTATGGCTGGGACCTCCCTCTTCTTGTCCAACTCCATGAATGACTTATCCATCTCTAATTAAATAAAGTAAAAACAGTTACGTTCTGCGTGTTTTTTGTTTTCTTTAAGAAGGTGTACTTAAAGAGTTTGTAAGACATACAACAACATGCATTCTCTTTTGCAAAGCAAAGTAACAGATTTAGGAAAGAATGGTGAGTACATTTCATGTTATATTAATTGTGCTTATGTACATTTATTTTAATAAAGAGAAAATGTATGACTGCAGAAAAGTACTGATAGAAGACTGGTGTCAGGCAAGTAAGCAAATGTAGACTCAGCTTCTTATTATGTCTGATAGTGTGTGCAAAAATGTCCCTTCAAAAGTTAAAACAAAACCTACGCCAGTTCATGTTTGCATACATCTGATATTAATTATCAAAGAAACAACTTTGTGTTTGACAGCGGTTAATATTAGCTTAGCCATAACTTTTTTTGCTGATAGCATAGACGAGGTTGAGCTTCAGAGCATCATATACTGTATGTACTGTATGTATACCAGAGGCTGTTTTATTGGCAGTCAGAGATTTATTATGTATTACTGTTTGTAATCTTACCTTCTTGTGGAGCGATGATATGATGTCTTTTGTCTCTTCTCAGATGCAGAGGGCTATGCCTTTTGGTGTGTGTGTTGTTATAGCCTGGATCCTGAAGACAAAGAGATCAGATCGAATTTGTTGCGTCCACACATCGGTGCTCTGTACCGAACTATCTGCATGGGTTGCTGGGGTAACCACGTAGGCATCAATACATGCGATGGTGACGCGGATTACCAACATGGAAGTATGAGCAGCAGAAAAATGGAGAAACAACATTTCCCCATCCAAATACTGGTGTCAATTGAAGTCGCCGTGCTGAATTCCTCCACCGGGAAGCGTCCACGACACATTTGATGATGGCAGGTGGTGTGCCAATTTTCGAATGTGTTGCGGGACGTTTGACAGGATCTCTAATATTCGATTTGAATGACTAGAGCATCCGGACTGAAGACGCATTTGTAGAAATCTGATTTGAATTGTATTTCAAACCACCTCAGCATTTTGAAAAAAACCCTTAGATACAAGCAAATATTTGTATGATTTCTTCACCAAGGCTGACACAATCTAATGTTGGCGAACAGCACCACAGGCCAGCACCTCGTCTTCCGCCGGCAGCTGTAGGTTCTGAGAAGCTGCAAAAAAATAAAAAAACAGGAAGAAAATGAATAAATTTGTCCTATAATTTTTTTTTTACATCATATATCATTCATTCTGTATCCCGTCCCGTGTGTTCACCCCACAGGCTGCGGGTCGATTTACCGTGTGAGCGAAACAAACCAGCCAGGATGAGGAGCCCGATGTAGCCCCTGATTTCGGTGGCATCCATATCCCTCCAGTCACCGTGGACACGCTGCCCCTCCAGGTTGGTCATCGGATGATCTCATCCGTGACAAAAAAATCCAAACTGGTCTCTGCTGGGTCTACATCTCCGTCATTATACTCCCATACTTGTACTTCAATACTGTCCCTGCCAGTACTTTGATGGTCACTGTCGGGTACTTCTGGTAAGGTGTAGCTGACATATCGAGTATTTCAACAGAAAAGCCAGTGCACACCTTCAAAAACTGTGTGGACAGGTGCGTAGGAGAAAAAACACTTGCGGGTAAAAGAAGATGGGACCCGCAAACTGTCCTGTACTTGCAAAAAAACAGTTTTATTAAATACTCAATACAACGTTTTGGTCCAATGGACCTTCATCAGGTAAACAGTCAGATACAGTCAATACAAGCAAATAGACACTTCCTTGTGGGCAGCCAGTCAAAGAGCAGAAAAATCCCGGCCCCAAAGTTTGTTTTCATTTAGATAATCTGAAGGACTGCATGTCCTACCCAGTGTCACATAAGTAATCTGTAAATACATTTTTAAGTGTCAATTTTTTTAAGATACATAATAGAAATAGATACATTTAAACCCCCCCATGGGACATTGGGAGTATTGAAGACCATGTGAACATCATTCAACAAAAAGTAGTAATAATAAAAGTACCAAATAAATCATCCACACAAGGCTTCAAAGACAAGAATCATTAGCAGATAAATAAGTAGATCAACAGATAGTGATCAAACTTTGTAATTTAGCCACAGAGCGGCTCTTACTTAAGTGGGCCTTGGGAAGGCAAAGGATTCTCGTCCAATCCAGAAGCCCGGGTAAACAGGCTCAGTGAATGTGGTGCGAAAGGTGTACAAATGAGTCAGAGTGTCAGATGAGACTTTGTAGAAGGACAGAGTGCCATCATACCAGTCCAGATACACCCCAATTCTGTCACACGTAGCAGCGATGAAAGACTTGTTCCACACGTTGTAAATATGATGGGCCTCAAGAACGTGTTCTCCGGTTGATGAATATTTGCCGAAAGTCCATGACGTGGTATTTTTACCAAACTTGCTGTCTGAATTGTCTCTTGCTCTGTCAATTCTCTTGTACGCAACAGCAACATAAACAATTTCTTTGGAACTGGTACCCCAGTCTACCTCCCAGTAATGGCACCCAGACAAGCCCTCTTTGCACAACACCTGAGGATACTTCATAAACCTCTCTGGGTGATCAGGATATGACTGTGATTGTCCATACTTTGCCTTCTTGTTTCCCTCAGACAGAGAGAGTTTTTTATTTGCAGTGTTTGGGTCCAGGGTGAGATCACAGGCATCTGATGGAGAGACCAAAAAAATGTCTTATTAGTGTTATTCGTGGGGCTGTCAGCGTTAGCATCGTTAACCATAAAGCAGTTGAGGTCCATACATAATACCTTATTTGAAAACAAAAAAAAACAAAAACGTTAGTCACCAGCAATCCCAACTGACATTTCTATCTGTAAGAGGCTGTTAGTATGTATTTTTATGATTATGCATCCTCCATAATTAGTTCGAGACTCGATGTCTACCTCAAGAAAATACCTACCGAAATACGGTGAAGTTTTAGTGCCTATAAGTGGATACCTGAGCTGGACCAGTGCCAGTAAATTTAGCAACACAAATACATGCCTCATTCCTCAAAAGAAGTCTAGTACCTGACATGTTAGTAATTGATACCTACTTACAGCATTGTATAAATACTACTGCCTTTCCATGTGATCGGGGTCAGCCAGCGTTCTATGTTCTGTGTCAGTTAGTCTGCGCTTAGTCTTGTCTCTCGCCTTGTCTTTGTTGTACTTGTCCTCATTTGTAGTCTTCGTTTTAGTTTATCTTTGTACTCATCTTTATTTATGTTGTACTGGTTTGTTGTACTCATGTTTGTTGGAATTGTAATTTTAATTGTATACAACAGAGCAGGGGATACATTTTGGCAAGAAAAGGTAGCATGGCCAGTTCACGGGGGTCCTTGGACTTCTGACCTCGAGATATGTGACTGAAAATGGGTTATTGGGTACCCATGAGTCTCCCTTTTTTTGGACATGCCCACTTTATGCTAGTCACATGCATTTTTGACCAAAACCATGCTGTTTTTTGTTATTTTTTCCTGTTGCATTTGAATATTTCTGCATATTGTGGTGCCTTAACAGTCCTGAAATTGCCCCCACTTACAAGCTGAGTAGCGCACAGATGCTCCTAACCAGACTGGTCAGTGGGCATCTCCAAAGATAATACCAGTTGCCACAAGCCTATGCTGAAACTAAATGGAGGAAGTTTACTGGAAGCGCTGCTAAGTGGGTGGAAACTGTGCAGTCAAAATGGTGGAAGGCTCGGGTCTAGGTGACGTCCTCAGGTTGGCAATTTGTATGTGTATATGTATATTTTATATATATATATATATATATATATATATATATATATCTATTTTCTATAGCTGTAAGTTTTTGCTAGAAAAGCCAAAAAAACTGTTTCCATTGAAGTTTTGCCTAATACAGCTTTTTTGAATGCCTGAAACCTGAAATACCACCTCATGTGAGCGTAAATCTTTTTTCCGATAAATGGGAGTTTTTTCAAAACTGCCATATGTCTTGGGGAACAGTAGTTTCTCAAATCCAAGACCTGTACGAATCAGAAAAAGACATTAAACTGGAGCTGCTGAAAAGTGACATTTGATTTCCGAAAAAGAGAACCTGGTAAGAATTGCTTCGCCTTATCATTTTGGATGTCATGATGGCACCATGGCAGCCCTCCTCTTCCCTTGTGTGGTTATTGTTTGTTCCAAATTAAATCACTTAAACTTCAGATACTTGTGTTGTGTCTTACATTTTGGTCCTGTGTTCCTCGAAGTTCCTTAACATTGGATTTCCTAACTGTTTTCAAATGCAAGGACAAATTTTAATTTCATTTTTTAGACCATGTTTAAGAAATAACTAATAAAACCACCTTGTACCTTGTATCTTACCTGTTTAAATTCAGCCATTAATTAGTTTAACGTTAATCATTTAACAGCCCTGAGGTATTAATTATTGTGATGGTCAAACAGGTTTCTGGAGAACAGGTATTAGTACAACATTTTTCACTTAAACAAACAAAATGCACCATAAAAAATGACTTACAAATGATCAAATCTTTTCTTTTTGTGATGGTCTCGACATCGGGGACTTCAGGCTTTGAATAGTTTTCACAGGCCAGAATGCCGTTATTGTAAAGGTATACAGTCGCTCCTGCGTATTTCTCATTTTCAATGGCTGCTATAAAGAAATGCACCCTGTTGTTGTTCTTCTGGGCTTTGGCATAATGACTTAAAGTTTTGGCTTTTTCTCTCATTTTGGTGAAAACTTCAGCTGAGACGTACCATGGATCTTCTTTGGTTACTTCTAATTCACTGCCTGAGTCCAGGTAGTTAGCTAACTCATCAAGGCCAGGGTCAGCACTCGTCAGGGAGGTGAAAACAAAGCACAGAGCATGCTCTACACCTGGAGTAAGAACCTCTCTGTCTAGCTCAGACTTATTTGGGACGACTTTTATGCCCTCCATGGTATCGACACAGGACTTGATGATGTTGATTTCTCTCTCTTTGTGACTCAGCCACTTGTTCAGGTTTTCATGACTGAATGGTGACTTGTTCCTGTCATTGAAGAGTTCTTCTGCTGCACTTTCATTTTCCTGACCTTCGCGGATGGAGGGAAGTTTCTTCGCAAAGGTCCTCTGGAGTTTAGTTGTGTAATGATCACACAATTTTTGGAAAGTGCCTAACTGTTTTTCAATCTGTGGAAAATTTTCTACCACTCCATCTAACAGAGAATCATTGCATCTCATAACTACTTCCCCTAAATCTTCCAGAGCATCCTCCATCTTCCTCACTAGCCCAATGCTGATCCTCTTCGTCAGCTCAGGAGCTTCAGTATCCATATTTTTCAGGGGCATCAGCCAGACCTTCACTGGAACAGCATTCTCTCCTTTTTCTCCCAGCAGCTTTGGAAGTTTTTCATAGGTTTGCACTGCCTCTTCAAACGTTGTAGGGTTGCTTTCAAGAATGAAGTCTCCGTAGAACTTGCAGGAGAATTCCTTGGTCAGGGCTTTTTCATCATCATTCAGCTTGATTTCAGTTTTCCCCTCACTGTTAACAAACGTGGGGATCTTCTGTATCATAGCTTCCATGCCATACTGGAGGTCCTGAACCTTGCTGGCTTCCAACTTCCTACTGTCAAACACAAAGAAAGCATTTGCCCCGAAAAGGATGGCGGTGACCACATGTGTTGCCGAGCTGTTCTTAATGATGTTGGCCTGTTCTTGGCTCATTTTGAGAAGGTGAAGCATCGACAACTCTCTGAAGTAGGTGGTGGCTTTGTACTGACAAGTCACTCTGCTCTGATTCTTGAATCTCTTCTTATCATTTAAATACTTGGCAGACCCTCCAACTTCAATCATTCCACTCAGGAAACTGGCCTTCAGAGAAGATTCAACCTCCAGCTGAGAGGCCTTGGAATCGATGGAGTCAGATGCAGAAATGTCCAATTTACTGCTGTGCTGAGAGTTTTCAACTGTGTTCTCTTCTAGGGTTTTCTTATCCCACAATGTCAAACCTGTAGAGAACAGAAAACAGTTATCTTGTAAAACAGATGATAAAACAGATTAATCAGTTTGTCAATGTAAAGCCACAGGATGGTAATCCTAGTTATAGGTGCTACGCAGCAATGGGTTTGTGACGGGTAATTTTTAGCAGCAAGCGGCACATGAATTGGGAGACAATTAACAACTCTGCATTAGAATGAGCATTCTTCATCATATGAGGCTTGAGCTCACAACCTCAGACACAAGGACAAGTCACTATCTCAATGAGCTCCATGCCAAGAAAGAAACCAGAGATGGCTTCACACTATGACTGAGCTGACCAGCAGGGGGCATGATATCAGCTGTCTGTGCATGGAAAGACAGATTTCAACTGCTGCCAAAAATTCACTTCAAGACTAAATTCTAAGAAGTTGCAGACTTTATTTAGGAAGCAGAGAGATGTTTATCATTTCTGTTCACAGATTGAATTGCTCCATAAGTGAAAAACTGGTGTTTAAGGATGCCATTTTCCCACATACTGCAGAAGTTTACATGAGGGCAGAATTCATAATGCTGTCAAAATATTAGTTTTTGAGATAATAAACAGCACATTTTTTATCATTTCGTTATGAACCTTGAATATTTATTCAGCAAGAATTTACGGTATATGTTTACAGCAGCGTTTACAGTCAAACATTTCAATGCACTGTAGGCTCAGTTTTTGATGAATCAAAAATCTGTGTAGATTGTTTGTGTCAGACAGTCTGAAGATGTCCTGCAGCAAATTTGGTTTCAACTGAGCAAAAAACGTGGGGGGACATAGGTTTAACTATTTTTAAAATTTTTGATAAAAATATTGTGATCGACCTCATAATTTGTACCACAGTGTAGTGTACAAAAGTTTCTTTACAGTCAGGCCTACATTTTTTTGGTGTAATTAGGGCTTGAGCACCGAATGGTGCGAGGACCCTCTCGGAATGCAAGGATTTTTTTTTTCTCCCAAGAATCGCATTTTTGGAGGTCTGAACATGCTCAGAAACTCATGAAAGTTGGTATGCTAGTCCGGCCTGGCGAAAAATTTCGTATTTTGGTGGTTTCAGAAACAGGCATGGCAAAATGGCTCCACAGCACCTGTGTATCCGCAATGGCTGGTTTTAGCTACAATCACATAATACGGCACACGTATGTATCATGTCCAGACACACAAAAAACTCGTTTGGACCCACGCCCCCAAACCCAAGAGGAAGTCACCATTTTGAATTTTGTGCTGATTTTTGGTGATTTCCAGCCTCGTACTTTTGCTATCTTGTCCTACAGGATTCATCCGATCAACTTCAGAATTGGTGTTTCCATTCTCAACCCCTTGGTGATAAAAAATTATAAATTGTCTGTGGAAAACTTTTACGGTTTTCCTGTTATGTGGCATACAATTTTGATGTCTCACCATAAAACAGGAAATTATTGTAACTTTGGTGTACATTTCCGATCTGCCTAAAACTTCATAGGTTTGATAAGGGTCCCTCTCTGAACACATGTATATAACAGTATTCACTAGTCGTAATTGCGCATTGGATTTACATGATATTTAGATGGTTTGTATAACAAACGATGTACACAAAGATTACATGGAATTTGCCTCTATTTGACTGCCACCTGGAGGCCACTGGAAGCACTACACCAAATAGTTCACTCCAGGTTCCAAACACTGCATATATTATCCAACTTTCACAGAAACGAACGACCTCTTTAGGTGGAGTCCAACCAGTACCCCGACATACATGGGGGTGCGAGGGCCCGTTCATTGCTGCTTCCAGCTTTAATTATTAATGATTTGTTATGGATTTTTGGTGATGGCTTTAGCACCACCATCAGGATTTCTGGCTTAACTAAACTTTTCCTGATATTGATGAGTGCTTCTCTATTGCAGGAAAGTCTTGCTTCAGCAGAAGAGGCCATGGAGTTGAAAACATATAGCAATGTAATCTTATCTTACTTATAAACAATCAAAAGTGGAAACAATTCATTGCTAGTTCCATGGGAAAGTCTTTAAAAACTTATTTTTATTTTAAAGACTTATTTACATTACACAATGAACTCTCATGGACTATGTGTTTGTATGTCCAGATTGTTCTTGTGACCAAATGTATGCAGCAGGTCAAATTATGGAGGGGTTTTCAGTTTGATAAAATGAGCATTCATTTGTGTCTATGAAAATTTTAATAATTTTGTAAATGACTTTTCAAGTCTGTAAATTAAAATTCAATAAACGTATTTTTTTTTTAAATGCCTCCAGCAAAACTCCCGTCACTGTGAGATCATAGTGGAAAGACCTGTTGTTTCAGCAGTTATTCATAAGCAATTAACAGTGGAAACAATTCAAGTTCAGTTCCACAGAAACGCTCTGATCATGGGAACCTGTTTAACCTTACCCAGCATGTTTTTTTTTCTATGCTCTATTTATTTTTTTTGCATATTTTGGTTGTTATTTCTCATAAACTTTATAGCTTTTCATGGCTTTTATTTTTTTGACTACTGTTTTTTTTAATATCTCTTTTATATTTCTTTTATTTGTTTAAAATCTCTGGCTTATCTGCAATTTTTTCCAGTTATGGTGTCCATGTACTGTATAATGAATGTTTTTAAGAAATGTATTATGTTTTTTGTATTTATGAATAAATAAAGAAATAAAGAAACATAGTATAGACTTTAAAATGTATCATATTTTTATATTTATAAATATGTATATTTCAGCACTGTCCTGTCAGATGTCATCTATTACAGAGCATTTGATTCTCAACGTATTCATGTTAAATAGATGAGGTTAAAAAAGTGACTGACCCGGGATCGGTTCATCTTTCCGAGCATTGTAGAGCATTCCCAGGGCGAAGGGCCGACCCAGGGCAGCAACAACCATTCTATCTGAGGCCATTTCTCCAACCTGTTGAGAAATGTCAAGAACATGGCGTTCAACGCTTCATTTACTGTAAATGAAGTACAAATGTTGATAGTTTAAAACTTTGCAAGTCAACTCTCAGACACAGCAACACTGACAGTCTCAATGCAGTATTTCTCAGTAGAAACTATTCTGAGTTGAGTAAAAGTCTAACTGTGGTTTTGTCTCTGTCTCCGTCCCTCCAGTTTGTCCTCACTTGTTACAGTTGCGCAGATCAGCTGAGTTGTGTGCCAGTCTTCTTGACTTCCAGCCGGAGCTTCCAGTCTGATGATCTGTGATTGTGTGAGACAACTTAAATCCTGCCAAAAAATCTCCTCAACTGACTCCTCCCATCGCCTGCCTCAACATGACTGACAACAACCGTCTCCAAATGTACCGGGGCCGAGGTCCAAGGGCCCAGGCCTGGCATCAGAATATTATTTTGCTCCATGAAGAAAAAAATTAATGAGACAAGCAGCAAGTCAAACTTGCTGACGTGCTGACTCCACTCCTTATGCCAACATCCTGCTTTTTAAAGCCAGGCGTGTTATAACAAAACAACATTAAATCAAATAATTCAAGTTACTACCATTGGATGCCTCCGTGCACCAGTAAAGTATCTGTTACAGGTTATCACAATGACTGCGAAAACACGGACGCTTCAAACACAGAAGACGTCCATATTCAGCACAGTTTGCAGATAAGGTCACATTAAGACGAAAACAGCCCGACTAAAAACAATAGCCCTGCCTTTGCTTTTTTTTTTTTTTTAAAAAAACCAGCATTAATATGATAACATTGTTTTATGAGGTGACATGACCTTGACCTATGAGCACCAGTTCATTCTTGAGTCCAAGTGGACGTTTGTGCCAAAGTTGTGGAAATTCCCTCAACACGAGTGAGCATCACCTTTGAACACAAAAAAAATGCCAAATTTGTAAAACTTTCCTCAAGGTTTTCTTGAGGTATTGAGTTCACGAGAATGAGACAGACAAGGTCACGGGTACTTGACTTTAAAACCATGACCACCAAAATTAGTTCACTATTTTGAGTCTAAGTGGACGTTTGTGCCACATTTGAGATTCCGTTACGGCCATTATCAGATATTGTGTTCACAAGAATTAGATGGATTTATAATAATAAACACTTATAATTATAGTTATAAAAAGGTTCCCATGATCAGAGTGTTTCTGTGGAACTGAACTTGAATTGTTCCCACGGTTAATTGCTTATGAATAACTGCTGAAAAAACAGGTCTTTCCACTATGATCTCACAGTGACGGGACAGATTTGCTGGAGGCATTTCACAGAAAGAACTTTACTCGGGCCAGCTACTTAAATTATAGGTGTTGAAGAAGTTCAAATTTCTAAGCTACAGTCGTCACAACACAATATTGTGAGCACACAGCGAAGCAAGCAATAGCGACCGCCTTTTTAAAACAACATTCAGTCAGCAGCTAGTTCGACAGATAAAGATTAAGAAATATGTAAATAAATAAACAATACACAGACAAATTAATTTTTGTACCTTAAAGCTGGACACAATTGTGAGCAAAGGCATTAATTGCTCACATGTAGACTTACTCAGTTTGTGTCTAAACGCCTGGTCCAGGTGGCTTCACGAGGCTAACTGCGCTAGCAGCTAGGCTAGCTCGGACCGCCAGGTTTCGCTTGTACACGAATTGCGTTGATGTTATATTTCAGAGCTTGAAATACTGCGATGGTACAGTATATCCTCACGGCAAAAATGACAGAGAACGATGATCCTATCAACAGTTCCATCTTAGCGTTTTAAATTTACACAGTTCAATATCGATTACGCCTGACGTTTTTACTGCTTATTTCCTTTGTCACATAGAAACACTGTCCTTCTAGCGACCCCTTGCGCTTTTGTATTACTTGACTTTAGCCGTTCTGGTTCAAATGCACCTGTGGTGAAATACAAAAACTGAAAACTAAGTACACCTAATAACAACAGACAAACAGAAATACACACATACCTGCTGTAACATTAATCTATCTAAAGGGCACATGTGAAACCTCTTAGTGCCAAAAATCTTTCTCTTCTTTTTCAACATCATATGAACATTTGTCGGATGAGATAGACCTCACCAGACCTTTTGGTATCTATGAATATTTCTCAGGGATAGGAAACAGTCCATGTATGTCACCAACCATAATGTTTCAGTTCCTGTTGTTGTGTTATGACCTATGTTCTTTCTATGTATTTAGCAGACACATTAAGCAGTGACATATATTGACAAATGAGGAGTTTGCCACAAAAATCTATAATAACTGATGAACTTTCACCAGTTGGCCTATCCCAACATTGATGTAGAAGTAAACAAGAATAAATTGAATTTTACAGATATGGGCAATAAGCCATTATCTGATGCCATACTTTGATAGAACACTACAGACGATCTATTGAGAAAAAAAAGAAATCAAAAAACAATGCGTTCCATGTTTCATCAATACATTAAGGACGTCCCCTGTGAACCATGAAGACAAGCACAACAGTAACTAACATTAACAGTAATTGGATTTATTTGTCTCTTTTAAAAACATAGTTTAAGAAAAAATGAAAATAAAATTAACCCCTTAATCCTGCTTCATCTATTGGTGTCGAAGGAGTTTAGGAGTCTCACTGCAGGCTTAGCATAAGGAGTATCAGGGCGAGTTAACATTAATTTTCTCAGTGCCATCTGAAAAAAAGAAACAAACAAAACAATATATATATATATATATACATATATAAATGTATATATAGAGAGAGATATTACAGATTCGTCGTAATACTATTGATTTGTAGTAATAACTGTACTACCTAATACCCAACCACTAATTTCAAAACATGTTTTTCAACAACTAAACTGTATTTTAAAGACATTATGAAATAGCCATTTTAGTTTAGTTTATGAAACACATTCAGAGTTCCGGAACTTTCATCTCAAGAGAAGCAGCTGAAAGTTCCGGAACTCGGAATGTATGGTGATGTCATCTGGCTTTGTTGTGAGTGTGATGTCACAGAGGAAACATTCGGCCACAGTCTCAGAGGTTCTAGTTTACCGAAATATCACAAGATATTGAACACTTCTCACGAAGCCTCGTAACAAATGTTCGATTGTTAATCAAAGTGGATTCTTTTAGTTATATTTTATGAGATGTGAAGAAATGTTCAGTTCAGTTCAGTTGTTTAGTTTAAGAAAAAATAACCTGCTTATCTTGTGAATACTTATTGTTATCTTAATTGGTCAAAGTCATTGTTTGATATAGGTGGCCAGAGGACTGCCTGTAAATGTACTGAAGTAAAAGTTTTGTCATTCAGTATAACAGAATTTTCTCTGTTACACCACAGTGTCATCCATTTCACTAAATGACAAATTTCACTATTATTACATGAAATAATATTACCTTACCACAAACACATGATCCATAAAGTCAAGAAAAGAAAATCACCTTAATCAAAATAAAGACTTACATTGACGATATAATGTGCACTGTATCCATGAGAACACTGGAAAAGAAAAAAATACAAATATGATTATTTTTGTTCTTTTGAACTTTCACTAGTAGTGCTGAGCAAGTAACTTCCAAAATATAATGCAGTACAATATTACTAGAAACTGTCATTTTAAAGGAAAGTTTTGTCACAATATCACTTCCTGTGCAGAGTAATGCGTAACACTACTTTTGCATTACTTTCACCGAAAAAACTGCATAAGTCAAAAAATGTCAAAGGGTCAAAAAATGCTGCGAACATATCAACGCTTTATATCAGGTGGTAACGTTAGTTTCTCCAACATCAGGTCACTGACATACTCTGATAAATATGTTTATATTGTTACTTTTATTCTTTGTTTTACTGTTGATTTTAGAACGAGACTACAATGTTGAATGACAGAAGTGCAATTCTATTTTTTATAATATTACACTTGTTTTTTCATGTCTTTATACTTGAATATTTATAATAAAAGCTTTGTTAATTGCTTACTGAATGTTGGCTTCGTTTCCACAGGATTTGCAGTGCATTGTCCCTTCTTGTTTTTTGTGAAGCTTTGCAGTTGAAGTCATATGTTGTGATGTACTGAAATTAGAAAAACACAATTACAACAATAATTTTGGTTACAAACATAATACTGTGTATGCTTTAAAAAACACTTTGCTCCACATGAAAATGTTTTTACTGGTAAAGAAAGCTGAACCACATATATGTTAATTTTCTGCTTCATTACCTGCAGTGTATTTTAGCAAGACTTTTCAAATAAAGTAAACGCTGATCTTGTTTTAAATAATTTAATTCCTACCTGAAATATCATTAAGAACACTGGAATATTACAAGTATTACTCTTCATCTTTCCCTGCTCGCTATACTCTATTGTTTTCTGTTTGAAAGTTAGCACAGAAGTAGCACAGATTTATCACTGAATAACATGTAATATGTGTGCAGTCAGGTAATTTTGAGGAATGATCACATAAGCTCAGCAGCTGAGGAAACAATGCTGCACTTTTCAGGAGACATTGTTTAAAAAAAAACAGCTCAATACACGTTATGTGTCTGTATAATAATGTGGAAATTAATCCACATCTGTGTTATCTGAATGGGACTACGGTGTTTGTCAGGGATGTTAGGCATCATCACAGCAGACACAGTAAACTCAATTGTCCACCTTTACAGCTGTTCAGAGTTGCACTCGAACTGGTAGATTTATGTTCATAATATTTCTCAATCGTGTTTTTTACGTGGTTTTACAGTGTTTTCACTCTGCTGGATAAAAGTGAGATCTAATACTACAAAATAGCATTATGAGGCTAAATCCAACAAACGTGTGTTATACTATGAGTGTATGAGTTAAATGTTTCCGATGCCTTGTAACCAAATTACACGGTTAAAGTCTGCTTTGGTCTAATGTCCCAAAGCTCTGGGGCACACTGCCTATGAATATCTGAGAAGCCACCTCGCCAAATATTTTTGAAAGAAAACTAATGTATATATATATATATATATATATATATATATATATATATATATATATATATATATATAACACTTTTATTTGTACATTCATTTTAATGTTTTGCTCATAAATACTGCTTTACAGCGAAGTTAGATATGTTAGTTATATGTTAATTTACAAACTAGACAGATAGGATAAAAAAATCTCTGTGTTTCACATTTTAAAAGTAATCTAACACTGTGTTTGCAAATAAACCCTGATCTTACATGCAGACATTAAAATAGACATATACTAAAATATTCACCCACTAAAAATGAATGAAATTGCCCACAAGACAACTGTGACAAAATACACGACAACGAATCAACTTTAAAAAAACGAAGGGACAAAAAGCTCCATTCTTACAGCAGGCCTAACTTTAGATACACGATAAATGATTTGAAAAAGCACGATTTTATATCAGTCTTAGCAAGAGAGAAATTGAGAACTCCAACTGACAGCTCTTCCACAGTCACATGTGACGGTACATACAGTATATAGCCCAAATTAACATTATGAAAGTTAGCGGTCATTTCGTATTGCCTAGCAAAAACAACCAGAGCCTATTCTTATCAATATTATACAGTTTACACACAAATACATCAAAATTTTAGTACTTAAAAAACAGCTCACTTACATTCGTCGAGTTTGACTTTTCGTTTGATACCACAGTCATGAAAAAAACAATGTCAATGGAAAATCCCCACTGAAATCATTGCTGCTTCAGTCGTCTGTCACTCAAAGGACAAAGATAAACTCACCTCCTTAAAAAAGTGGGGGAAATAGCGCCACCACAATTCCACTTGTGGCCAAAAATATATTGCATCTGTAATGATGATCTATATCCGGCTCCCGCTCGAAAGGTCTGTGGTTCGAAACCAGGCGGAGACCTATGACATGTTTTGGAATGACTCCTTCAAACTGTACAACTTGACCATAGGTCGCTTTCAGCACTTATTAACCAAGCATGGACGACTAATATCTGATTGTGGCTTGACGCAGCACAGAATTTTATATTGAGTTTACGTGGTGTAGTGGTTATCATGTTTGCCTAAGTGAGGTGAGAACTCCGATTGACAGCTCTTCCACAGTGACATGTGACAGTGCATACACTATAAAGCCCGAATTAACATTATAAGCGTTACCTAAAGGTCATTTCGTATTGCCAGGAAACAAAGTGTCAGACGCCTAAACAACACTGCTGAATTGAGGCGAGAGCATAAGAGCATGAGCACTGTAATAGTTGTTTCCTGATGACGAAGCAAAGGACAACTGCATTGGCCGGAAATCGAACCCAGGCCTACCGCGTAGCAGGGGATAATTCTACCACTGAAACACCAGTGCCCATGAACTCCAATACCACTTTGGCGATGGCACGTGCATACATCTGGTGGTTTGATGCGCTGCCTACTGCGCCAAACAGGCACAACATGCAGCTAAATTTAAGATAGCAGCAAGCCTTTTCTGCCCCTAGAAAAGTAGTGGGAAAAGAGTCACAAGTCTCACTTGTGGTGTGGTGTATGACGTGTCACCAATGCCAGCATCTTCTAATGCTCCTCTCCGGGGTATTAACTGCAAGAGGACAAAGAAGTTGTGCAACCACTGAGTCCTAACAACAGTAAAGACACAGTGCATTGGCTGGGAATCAGACCCAGGTCTCCCACGTGGCAGGCGAGAATTCTACCACTGAACCACCAATGCTCACATGGCAGTGACAGCCACAGCCACCACTGCTTTTTTGACGCAATCTTGTCTTCATATTCTTCCTAGGCCGAATCAGGCGGCACACAACCGATCCATTTTGTGCACATCAAGACTGTAACGGTGCGCCAAATGTCTTTCTTTCATGGGGACCTGCACAGAGCCTGAGGGAGAGAAAGCCTGGGTAAACAAAGCTAGTTGATCGCCACCGTCGTGGTGCCAAGTTATTATGATCATATGACTACTGTAACTCACATTCATATGGTCAAATAGTTATGAAAATTAATAATAATATGGCAACTAAACTAACAGAAATATAAAGCAGGACTATTTAAAATCCAAAGCCAAACTAAGGAACTTATATAATGAATAAAATAAGTCGAATAAAACAAACGATATAAGCGCCGATTGGCCAGTTCTCGGCAGGATTCTTGGTACCAGACTGCAAGGTGATTGGCCGTCACTACAAAAAGGGAGCTGGACTTACGGGTGGCAGGAGCGCCAAATAGGTAAGCAGAAGCACTCTCTGTTGGCGAAAAGCCAGAACTTACAGCACCAGGTATTTCCAGGTCGTCTCCAATCTCCCATCGTCTCCCAATTTCCAATTTGTGAGCTCTGTGGCCAAAGTTTTTTAATATATGTTTTGAACTGTAAACAAATACTACAAAATAGCATTAGAAGTCTAAATCCAACCAACGCGTGTTATGGACTGGAACCTGACAAGGCTTTTTTTAAACGATTACGATGACTACTAGCCAAACTACGCAGTCAAAGTCCACTCTGGTCTAAGGTCCCAAAGCTCTGGGACATATTGCCTATGAATATCCGAGAAGCCACTTCGCCAAATATTTTCGAAAGCAAACTAAAAACGTATTTCCTCTGATGATGAGACTTTTTTTCAGGTTTCCAAGGGTTAAATAAAACTTTATTTGAGCATAATTTTAATATTTTGCTTATAGAGCTGCTTTACAGCAAACTTAGATGTTAGTTATATGTTAATTTACAAACATGCATTCATTTATTCGCCTGAATGCATGACTTACATTTTCAATTTTATTTATTTATTTTATTTTTAACATTTTTGAATTCACTACTGTATATCAGAATTCATTGATTGATTGAGTTTTTCAGTGGTCATTTTGTAGCCCCCTCACCACATTGTTTGCTCTCTGCTCTGTGTCCATTAGGTAAACAGCAGCACCCTCTGCTGGTGAAAATTGAAAACTAAACACTTACAGCACCAGGTATTCCCAGGCGGTCTCCCATTCAAGTATTCAAGTATCATGGAATGACCAAGGAGAGATTATTAACAAACGACCAATCAGAGGCTGGCATGTGTACGATTTGATAAAAAGCGTCACAGCGATGCTCACTGTTTGTGATGGTCCTGTTTGTGAGGTCAGGATACAATTAGTGAACTGAGTTTTGTCACATCTTAAATCTGCAGGTGAGAGGAGGACCCAGGTCAAAGGTCAGAAAAACCAGACGCTGATAATGACTGCTTAGATTATTGATTTGTCTGTGACAAAGGGACTGTTTTATTCAGTTTTCTTTTTTAATCTAATGTTGTATATATCAGGTCTGGTGAACAAATGTATATTTCTTTACTTAAGTCAAATATTGTAACAGTGACAGAATGAATGTATTTGGGGTTTTTTTTGTTGTTTTTTTTTTTACTCCAGATAAATAATAGAAATAGAAATATGTAATGTAGTCCAATAAAATGTAAATAAATGTCTTTGAATCAATGTCATGTTCTTGAAACATGTCTTTATTGGGAATTATTACTGTTACAGAACATTTATCACACTGTACACATGTAAAATTAGCAGAACACACAGTAGTAGGTTTTTATTTGGTTAACAAATGGACAAATCAGAGCATCATTACAAATCAGACTGGTCTCGTACATGTTTATCAGTTGTGTATAAGTTATCACTTTTTGTACATAATACAGAAAAAACACACAATGCTGACCACACGTCATAGCATCGTCACTTTGAACCTGTCCTATTGAATAAGATCCATCCGAACAGTCAGCAGAGTTGCCAAAACTGTCAAAGAAATATCTTCTTTTTTTTTTCCACCCAGTGCTCACCAGGCATCGCAGAGGGATGGGTGTCAGCAATGAACATGCAGGAAAGGTACTGACATGGTGTTTTGGGAGCTGGTCACATGCTAGTGCTACTACAACAATGCTAGTTAACACTATAGTATTCATATGGCACTTAGTAGTCCAGAAGTACTTGTCTTGTGTTTGAGATTTCGGTAACTTTATCAAAAACAGAATCGAGTATCAGATTAACGGTGGATTAATGCTGCATTATACACCTGGTTGGCATGGCAGGCAGTGCATCACTGTCGCAATTGGCAGGTGTTGAACAAACTAGAACTACTTTGTAAGTTAGAGAGCGCAGGACTTTGTTTGCCCTAGCTGGCTCCACAAAGACTGCAACTCAACATGGGTACCACGACAGTGGCGATCAACTAGCTTTGTTTCCCCAGGCTTTCTCTCCCTCAGGCTCTGCGCAGGTCCCCATGAAAGAAGACGTTTGGCATGCTGTTGCACTCTTGATGTGCACAAAATGGATCGGTTGTGAAGAAAAGATTGCATCAAAAAACCAGTGGTGGTGGCTGTGGGTAACACAACCGTGTGAGCATTGGTGGTTCACTGGTAGAATTCTCACCTGCCATGCATTTACATTTGATTCCCATCCAATGCAGTTGTCAGTTGCTTCACTGACACTGTGAGCTCAGACATGTTTGTCAGTGGGCCATGACTGTAGTGCTCTTGCTATTGATGGCACTTTTCCAGCCATTCAGTAACATTGTTTCACCATTTGACACAGACAAGGTGAGGTGATGCAGTGGGTTCAAATAGGAAACTACCCGCCCCGTCGGGGAATTGAACCCCGGTCTCCCGCGTGACAGGCGGGGATACTCACCACTATACTAACGAGGAGATGATGTTGGGAATAGCCCTCCACGGAGTGGAGGCAGGTTCGATCCCCGGTCAGTGCAACACCTTTTGGCAAGACTGAAACTGCAGTGTCAGGTTTGTTATGTAGCAAATAATTGCTTTCAAAATATCAGTAGGAGAAAACAGCCCAAATTTCCTTGCAGTTCCCATGTCTAGGCTGCTCATTTTGACAGGTAAGACACACTTTGGGCCCTGACACACCGAGCCCACGGTCGTCCGACGCTCAATGTCGGACCATTGGTGAGCATTTGACGACCTAGGTTTGGCTATGTGTCTTGCACCGTTGGCGCCAGTCAGCCATTGATGGACCTTGTCCTTGTACAGGGAAAATGAATAAAATCATGGTCAGGCTGAGTCTTGCACACACATATAACTCTTACCTGGGAGGGAATAAATCTCGCAGAGTGGTGCGCAGAGAAGTACCTCCTGCTCAACATCAGCTGAACCACTGAGGCGACTGTTGATTGTAGAAAGAAGGAGTCAAATACACGACCCTGTCTACATCAGTTGAGCTGAGGTGCAGCAGGTGAACAGCTGTTGGTTTCTTGCGATCACAATCACTGAGAGCATATGTTGGTCATCACACATCACCATCCAGGCTAAAAGAAAAGGACAGAATAGGCTCTACATCCTACAGAAACTTGGCAAGGCTACATTCTGGAGCAAGATCCTGGTTAACTTCTACAGAGGAGCAATAGAGATTATTCTGTCTTAAACCCCATCACGAGTTGACATCGTTTGTGCGCTGCCCACGACAGGAAGGATCTGCAGCGGGTGATTGAAACTGCCCAGAACATCACTTATTCCCATTGACAGAGCTTCAGTGACGTGGTTGACGTGAGATGGCTGCACGGGGCCCAAAGGATGCTGAGAGACAACACCCACCCCAGCCACCTTGCTGTTCACCCTGCTGCCATCTGGCAAAAGACTCAGAAGTATCCGCTGTCGTACCGCCAGACTTGGGAGGAGCTTCATTCCCGAGGATGCGGAACTCCTCTTTAATCTTCAAAAGACGTAGACGGATTAGGGACAACTTTCAGCACTGTCACATGAGCATTGGTGACAACCATTCATTTCTGTCTTTGTTCATGTATGAACAAGCATGGGTTTCACTCTTTCCTGTTTTCCTGTGTTTTGTGGCTCGTTGGCGCTCCCTGCCATCCATAAGTCGAGCTCATTCTTGGTAGTGATGGCCAAATCACCTTGCTGTCTGCTACCAAGAATCCTGAAAGAAATGGCCAATTGGCGCTCGTATCGCTACCAAGAACTGAATGTGAGAGCCCTCCTCCTCCAGCGGTGCAGAACACCAGTAAATGGAGACAGGGGAGACCGACCACCATACTTTTAACCATCATTTGGAAAGTAGGTCAAACTTTTACAGCCTGGCTGTTGTCATTACCAAATAGCAATAGTTTTTACGTATGTATATTTGTTTTTTTAATGAATGAATCAGTGAATCAATGAATGAATCAGCGATGTTGTTGACAACTTGTTTGCTAATGTTATCCCTCCCGTTAACTTACTTCACTACCCAGAATGTTTATTTGTTTGTCCTGCTTTTTAATTTATTATTTTTTTTATTTAGCTCTTGTACGGAGACAGACATTTTTCTAAGTGTATTTTAAAAAAAATAAAACAGGTTGCAACGTTTCTGTTTTGATTACTGCTTTGTCTTTTTTCCATTTATTGTGACTTAATCAAATTATTAAAACCACATAAAAATCTACAACTTTTATTATCTCACAAGACAGAATTATCTGAACTATTTTTTTTTTTAAATAAATGACAGTAATCCTAATATTTATCAGAATTGTTTTATTCATTATATAAGTTCGTTAGTTTGGCTCTGGATTTTAAATAGTTCTACTTTATATTTCTGTTATTTTAGTTGCCAAATTATTATTAATTTTCATAACTGTATATTTTTTGTGACCATATGAATGTGAGTTACAGTAGTCATATGATCATAATAACTTGACTCCATGATGGTGGTGATCAACTAGCTTTGTTTACCCAGGCTTTCTCTCCCTCAGGCTCTGTGCAGATCCCCATGAAAGAAGACGTTTGGCGCACCGTTACAGTCTTGATGTGCACAAAATGGATCGGTTGTGTGCCGCCTGATTCGGCCTAGGAAGAATATGAAGACAAGATTGCGTCAAAAAAGCAGTGGTGGCTGTGGCTGTCACTGCCATGTGAGCATTGGTGGTTCAGTGGTAGAATTCTCGCCTGCCACGTGGGAGACCTGGGTCTGATTCCCAGCCAATGCACTGTGTCTTTACTGTTGTTAGGACTCAGTGGTTGCACAACTTCTTTGTCCTCTTGCAGTTAATACCCCGGAGAGGAGCATTAGAAGATGCTGGCATTGGTGACACGTCATACACCACACCACAAGCAACACTTGTGACTCTTTTCCCCCTGTTTTTCTTGGGTAAAAAAAGGCTTGCTGCTATCTTAAATTTAGCTGCATTTTGTACCTGTTTGGCACAGAAGGCGGAGAGTCAAAGTTCCAGGTGTATGCACGTGCCATCACCAAAGTGGTATTGGAGTCAGTGAGCATTGGTGGTTCAGTGGGAGAATTCTCACCTGCTATGCGGGAGGCCTGGGTTTGATTTCCAGCCAATTGTCCTTTATAGTATTTAGCAGAGACGGGCTACACAGGAGCACATGTGTACTCTGGCAAAGTTTTGTGTAGTCGTAGCAATGCATGTCATTGTCTGACTTTTTTTCGAAAAAGAAATATGCCTCGGACTTTGTAATTATTTTGGTAAAGTCACAAAGCTTCTCCATCACAGAGTATGTCAGCAACACAGATCTAACTTTTCCTTCCCTTCCAGTGAACCGACATTGGGAATGAGCCTGTGCCTTTCAAATACCTTACCTTGTGGTGGATGAGACTCCCTGTCCCTGCAGAGGACGTCCATGTGCTTCTTTTGTCCTTCAGAGAAGCTGAAGACGTCATCTCCTGTTACTGTGTCACTGCGACATCTTCTCAGTCTGTCAGAAAACACAATATATGGACTTAGAGTTGGTTAACAGCAGTTTCTAACCTTAAATCCTTTCAATATCAAAGCTGTGGGACCACCTGACCAGATTTATACCAGCAGCACATTTCCATGTTCTGCAATATGCTGCAAACAGCACACCACCACACTTGTCCTCCCCCTGAGGGCCACGTTTACAGACCTCTTGATCATCGCCAGCGGCAGCAGCTAGTCATTCAGTGTCAGGAAACGTGTGATGTTTGAGACATGATAATGAAAATCTCTTATTGTTTCCGCCCGGTTTCGAACCGGGGACCTTTCGCGTGTTAGGCGAACGTGATAACCACTACACTACAGAAACTTGATATCAAGCCTTGTGCCGTGTCAAGCCACACTCATATATTAGTCTTCCATGCTTGGTTGTGCTGAAAGTGACCTACGTTGTACAGTTTAAACAACGAGTTGTTCCAAAACGTGTCATATGTTTCCGCCCGGTTTCAAAACCGGGGACCTTTCGTGCAGGAGCCGGATCCTATTTATTGTCTATGGTAGCAATTATCACCATCCATCCATCCATTTTCTTCCGCTTATCCAGGGTCGGGTTGCGGGGGCAGCAGCCTAAGCAGGGAAACCCAGACTTCCCTCTCCCCGGCCACTTCGTCCAGCTCTTCCCGGGGGACCCCGAGGCGTTCCCAGGCCAGCTGTGAGACGTAGTCTCTCCAGCATGTCCTGGGTCTTCCCCGGGGCCTCCTACCGGTGGGACGTGCCCTGAACACCTCACCAGGGAGGCGTCCTGGAGGCATCCTAATTAGATGCCCAAGCCATCTCATCTGGCTCTTCTCAACGCTGTGCAGTCACACAGGCAAAATTAAAACAGATATACAAATATTCACCTCCCGTTTACTGGGGGGCAAATACAATATTCACTTTCAACGGTAAAGCCAAATCCCATCTTCACTTCGTTTGGTTTTTAACTTTCAGGAACTTTGATCGGCAAAGTTGTCGCGTCAACCAGAGGAAAGAAGTATTCATGAAGGATACACTGATTTGCTGTGGTTAACCAGCTTATTATATATGTTATTAGCTACGAAAAATAGAAACTGCCCCACAGGAGAGATGTTGCCTGACTGTAATGAGTCTGGAGACAGACATGGAATACAAGAAAATGTAAAATGCACCAATAAAATCAGATTACAATCTATTTATTACCAAGCTAGCTCACAGTAGCTAGGTGTCTGTGTCCACCACATCAGGCACTGCTCACATTCATCGCCTACCTTGGCAGTGTGCTTACTCACCTCATGTGTGACCATTCCCTAAAACTGGTGTATAGGGAGGTAAGAATATTACTCCAGAATTATTGTAAGCTGATTTTCTTTTTATTGCAAGTCAGTGCCTTTCTCTTCTCCTTGCTAGCATCTCCTCCCTAGCTATTGGATCTGCATTTATTTTTGCCCTGTGCCTTGCAACCCCGCCTTTATTAAAGAACATCTTCAAGGAAACAAATGACAAAAAAGCATTAATATTATTCATATTTATTATAGTTTAGACAAATGTTAGCAATGAATGTGTGTCATGTCTGTCGAATTATTTTATTATATTTGCTCTATAGCGAAATTTGTCATTCAGTGCAAATTTGACTGACAACAATGACAGGGGACCTTTCAATGACACAGATGACAATGTGTTGTAACAGAAAAGTTGTATTATACTGAATGACGAAACTTTTACTTCAGTAGATTTACAGGCAGTCCTCTGGCCACCTATATCAAACAATGATTTTGACCACTTAAGATAACAATAGGTATTCACAAGATAAAGATGTTATTTTTTCTTAAACTAAACAAGACCAATATCAGTTTTGGAACTGAACATTTCTTCACATCTCATAAAATATAACTGAAAAATCCTCTTTGATTAACAATAGAACATTTGTTGCGTGGCTTTGTGAGAAGTGTGTAATATCTTGTGATATTTAGGTAAACTAGAACCTCTGAGACTGTGGCGGAATTTTTTCTCCGTGAAATCACGCTCACATCATACATTCCGAGTTCCGGAACTTTCAACTGCTTCTGTGCAGAGGCAGTTGGAAATTCTCACACTTTTTGTGATATAGGTCTATGTCATAGATTATAAATAATATCGATGTTTTACATTTAGCTGAAAGGGGGCATATCTCCACCTGAAAGGGGGCATTTCTCCACCTGTATGTTGAGACAAGGACAGCCATCCAATTAAATGGCGAGCTACACTGTCGCACCACTGAAATGTAATGTTTGTCAGTAAATTTGAGTAAAATATAGACATTTCGTATACAGTGAGCATGTACCACATGAAACACAGATGTGGAAGTGAATTCTTTGTGATATGGATCGCCTCCACCTCAGGAAAATCAGTCAACCGGTGGGAAAAATCACTTTTAGTGTGGGGATCATATCTAATGCGTCTAAAATGTTCTGAGGATAGCTGCTGTGTGCAGGTCCTTGTATTCACTTTCCTCCATTTCCAATGATTCCAAACCGCTGTTCTTCACTTCCTGACAACCATCTGACTTTCACGTGTCATCAGCATCAAATGACTGAAAAAGACCGATAGCTGCTCATCTTTTGCTCGCTCACGACACATTTCCTACTAAGTCCGGCTTGGATATGCTGTGACTTATTCTGCAATGATAAAGCCACTCTACACAATCATTCTAGAGTTATGAATAGCAATATGTTTCTGTTTGGTAAGTGTGTGGCGAAGGTCATTCCAAGTAACGCACTTTATGGATAATATAAAAACATAAGGTCGAAAGCATTAACATGCCAGTTAGGTGTCATAGTACTGCGCCACCTACTGGCAACAAGAAGTAAGCCTCGTAAGACAGTTTAAGATGATATTTACATGTTGTGATCCATAATTCATATCCAGGAACATGAGTAGAATGTGTTCTCCAGCGCGACACGGTGGACACAAGGTAAGAAAGAAAAGAGAAAGTAGTCAGGTGACATGGTGTTCGAATGACAAGAGGTGAAAATCCAAGAAGCTCCACACTGAAGTCTTCTCTGCCTCACTTTTTATTTTTTGACATATGTATTATATTGATATATGCTCCTTTCTCTCCCTCACAGATGCAGATCCGCTTGATTTTGGCCTGCATTTCCACCGCAGACAGAGAACGCTGCCCGGAGACAAAGGCCGCAAGCGCAGAACCAAGAGGCCTTTACCAAGAAAAAAAGGACACACAAAACCATCTACAGTGAGGAGACAATATGATAAAAACACACCTATTTATAATGTTTTTATATATTTATATATCATATATTCATATTTATATATATATTTCTAAACAGAAGTCATCCAGGTACATCAAGCTCAGACAACTTTATAGTAAAATAATACATACTGTCGTGCACTCCTGGCTCTCTGGCTTGCGGCGGAGACAGAGGCTGAGCTGCTGCTGCTGCTGCTGCTGCTGCTGCTGGCGGTGGCGGTGGCCGCAGCCTTGCTGGTCGTGGCAGTGGCGGTGGCTGCAGCTTTGCTGGTGGTGGCGGTGGTGGTGGCGGTGGCTGCAGCAGCCCTCGCTCTCTGTCTGTCTCTCTGCCGGACATAGCGGACGGCGTTCTCCATCTGCGAGCCAGGAGCTGGCACCATCCTCCGGAGGTAGTTGACAAATCTATACAAATCAGACAATTGGTCACATGATTATTGTCATCAATAGTCAGTTGAGCAAATAAATGAAAAAATAGAATTCAAACGTTGCAATAATGTACCGGATCTTTTTGGAGTCCTCAGACTTATACAGGGCCTGCAGGGTCTCGAACTTAAAGTCCCCAAAGCCAACAAGTGCCTGTCCCTCCTGTCCGGGCTGGAGGGACCTCACCCGCGCCTCCTCGAACGCACGGTGGAACCTGACCGCCTCCACAAAGTCAGGATACGCCAAGGAGGCGCGGGTGAAGGCGTCCTGTAGGTTCACAGAGGGAGGTTAAAACTGGACACTCCTCTAATTGTATGATGCGTATCAGATCAAAGGACGTCACCTTGTTGGCCGTCAGTGGGGACTGAGACCCTGTCCTCTCTCGCTCCTTCTGGTGGGAGGCGACCAGGTTCACAGCGTAGACCACGTCATTCTCCAGGAGCCAGTGGAAGGTCTTGCCCTGGTATCTCCCGAACTGGACCTTCCACCGGCTCAGGACGAGGGTGGCGTTGGCGGTGTTGCCACCCTCGGAGGTGACGTGGGCCTGTGCCTCTGCATCCACCTCCTCCGGCTTCTTTGCCCGGTATGGGGCCTGGCCCCCGGCAACCCGCAGCGGGCCTACAGCCTGGGCCTCTGAAGAGGCCCTTAACAGGAGGGTCCCGTTAGGGGCCCTCCTAAAAGTAGGATGTTCCATCTAAACAGAGAAAATGAACGTTAGCAGAATACTGGCAGGAAATACTTTATGATCATCATAAAGAAGACAAGATGACGATAAATGACGCGTAGCCTCGGACTTACAGTTAAAGTTCTCCTTAAATCTTCAAAATCTGTAATAACAGTGAGGAAACAGCACATCTCTGGACTCAGGTCTCTTTTATGTACAAAAGAATACAAAAGAAACCTCTTCATTACATTATCACAGATGTTCTAACGTTATTATCTGTATGAAATAAACATCTGGATGTGTCTGATTAAGCAGCTGTGTAACACTCCTCCGGACTGCTGAAATACACACGTGAATGAATGAGTGAGTGAATGAATGAATGAATGAATGAATGATGAAACATGATGCAATATTAAACCGGCGCTGACGGCACGGCAAGTTGTGTCAGACTGCGGGTCACCGTTAGCTCGTGTCTCATTAAGAGACTGTGCTCAGCTCTGCTAATTGTCGGTTTACGCGCTGCGGCGATAAATAATGTACACGATTGATTCCGTCGCGGTGATAAAACTCCGGTCAAAACGCGAGTCCCCGCCAACGTTAATGCCTCCGAAATCACGAACGGGGGCTGCGAAGGACCGGGAAAAAAACACCGCCCTTGACACGGCGCGATTGGCAACGTTTTGCTGCTCACAATTCGTAAAAATATGACAAATGCTGTACTCACGAACTTGACTCCGTGGGGTCCGATCTTGAACTGAGCGCCGGTGCAGGGAGAATCCAAGATGGCGATCGCGAGGTGGCTTGTTGAGTCAAATCGAGCCTTCTGATTGGATGCCCAAAAGTTGGGATCGTGTGATTGGCCGATGCTGTTGGAACATGAGTGACCCAACAAGCCCTTGTTGGCACAGAGAAGATGGCATTTCCAGGGGCGCAAGGATGACACGCAAATTCGTGAAGCGTTCCTTATTTTTAACCCTAAATAAGTTTTTTAAAAATTGGAACGTGCATGCTAAAATTGAAATATAATTCAAATTGGACCAAAATTTACTTAAATTGGAAAATAATTACTAAAATTGGAACAACAAATAAGTTCAAATTGGAACATCATTACTTAATTTCGAACATCATTGCTAAATTTGGAACAGCATTACTTAATTTGGAACAAAATATTTTTAAATTGTAATGTCATTACTAAAATTGGAACAACAAATATACTAAATGTGGACATCATTACTAAATTTGGAACATCATTACTTAATTTCGAACATCATTACTAAATTTGGAACATCATTACTTAATTTCGAACATCATTACTAAATTTGGAACATCATTACTTAATTTCGAACACCATTACTAAATTTGGAACAGCATTACTTAATTTGGAACAAAATATTTTTAAATCGTAACATCATTACTAAAATTGGAACAACAAATATACTAAATTTGGAACGTCATTATTAAATTTGGAACATCATTACTTAATTTCGAACATCATTACTAAATTTGGAACAAAAATATTTTTAAATCGTAACATCATTACTAAAACTGGAACAACAAATATACTAACTTTGGAACATCATTACTAAATTTGGAACATCATTACTTAATTTCGAACATCATTACTAAATTTGGAACATCATTACTAAATTTGGAACAAAAGCACTGAAACTGAAGTAAAAATGTACTTTAGTTGTGTAATTGGTTCCACTGCTGAAACAAATAAAGTCAGGCTCCTCAGATGATGGAGATGAGCAGTGGATAATGGAGGTAGCTGCTGCTGAGCAGGAGGTAGCTGCTGCTGCTGCTGAATGGGAGGTTGCTGCTGCTGCTGCTGAATGGGAGTTAACTGCTACTGCTGTGTAACGGGAGGTAGCTGCTACTGCTGCTGAGTGGGAGATGGCTGCTACTGCTGCAAAATGGGAGGTAGCTGTCATACTGTCGTAGCAGGCGGATCTTCTCTGTTTGGTTCCAGGTTTAGTATCTGTATCTGGAAATTCAGAAGGCTCTGAGTGAGAGGAACCCTCTGAGAGGAACTGTGTCCTTAAAATCTGTCCTAAAATGTCAAAGTTAGGACTCAAACACAACCTTATCTGTGTTCCAGTTTTATTTCGTGTCCCCCTCTCCAAACAGAAAAGCAACATGTGCACTAAAACTGGAACAACACCGAGAAGATTGTGTTGTGTGAATTTATGAATGGATACATGTTTGTGTGTGTGTTTGTGCTGTCAAATATAATACTTATATGTAAAAAATGTATATTTTTCCAGAATTATTATGATTTTTAAGATCATTTTTTTTCAGGTCAGTTGCTTTTTTGGTAATACTTTCCTGTTGGTGTGTGTGTGTGTGTGTGTGTTTTTGTTTTTGTGATATAATTATTATAGTTATTGTAATGTGGGAGGTAGCTGCTGCTGCTGAAATGGAAGTAGCTGCTGCTGCTGCTGAAAGGGAGGTAGCTGCTACTGCTGCTGAGTGGGAGGTAGCTGCTGCTGAGCAGAAGGTAGCTGCTGCCACTGCTGAGCAGAAGGTAGCTGCTGCTGCTGCTGAATGGGAGGTAGCTGCTGCTGCTGCTGCTGAGCGGGAGGTAGCTGCTACTGCTGCTGAGCGGGAGGTAGCTGCTACCGCTGCTGAGGTGTATCAGAGGTTGACCAGCAGCTTCTGACTCTTCCCACAGTGAATGAATAATGTTCTATTTTGAACTTAATCTTATGCTTCGCAATGTTCATAAAGTCTTTGTAATGTGGTTTCAGTCTCAGACTGTTCGATGATCATGTGTCAAAAACAGCTCCAACAAGTTGTCGTTTTTATGCCAATTTTTTTATTTTTGTTTTTTAAATTTGTGACACAGTTTCAAATATACATACTTATTTTTCTAATACTTAGAATTGTACTGCAGATATAGTAAATTTTACAGGATAATTACATGTATTTTATATTGTGTCTTTGACACAAATTTAAAGAAATTTTCTCCATTTGTTTGTGAAATATTGCGTTTAGGAGAACAGGACGAATGAACAACCTGAAAGTCTGATGTCAAAGGCATAAAAACAAGCCATGCAGTTTCCTTCTTCAACTGAACTGAATCCTCCAAAACCTGCATCAACAGCAGTTCACTGCGTTCAGATGCCTTTCACAGGTATTTCAACCATAAAAACTTGAGCAGTTTGTTTTCTTTCAAAAACATGGCAATTAGCATTTGTACCACAATGTACCACAAAAGAGAAAAAGAGGGAGAGACAATTATTAGAATTTAAAAACAAAAATTAATTTAAAATTAGATCTAGGGGAAAAGGTTTACTTTTGTTGTTGCAAATTTGCAAAAAAAAAGAGTCTTTCTCTGAGTTTATAAAGTTGGACATTTGTGAAAAAAATCACTAATTTCTGAGAAAAATTTGAATTTCTTGGATTAAAATGGAAAATTTGTAAAAAAAAAAAAAAGGTTATACTCTGAGTTTGTAAGGTCGCAAATTTCTTTCACAAATTTTGAGAAAAAAAGTCAGCTTTTCTCTGAGTTGATCCCCAAAAAACAGAAAAAAATCAATTTTTCTGACTTTTTTTCCTCACTAATTTGCGACTTTATAAACTCAGAAAAATTGACTTTTTGCTCAAAAAGTTGTGACATTCATCTCAGGAGCTGCTCGACAGAACAATGATCAATGATCAGTGATCCTCAGGGGTTAAATTTTGGTTTGTTACAGTCACTCAATCACTGATAGAGAATTATCACAAGCAGAAATAAGTACCAGCACAAATGTATGTAAATATAAATATTAAAGTAAAAGTAATAGTAAGTACAAAAATGTAAATAATTCATTAATGTATAGTAAGTTGAGTATGTACATTTGTAAAATTAAAGATGTAAAGAAATACAGTAATAGACAATAAGCACTAATATGCTATTATTTAAATTATTTACAACTTTAGAATTTAGAATGAATGAATTCGTGTTTGTGTATGTGTGCTGAAAATATAATAATTATATGTGAAAAAAATTACACTTTTTTAAAACTAATTTTTACTTTACTAAGTTTTACAGAATTATTATAATTTTTAAGAGATTTTTTCTTTTGGTGTGTGTGTGTTTTGTCTTTTTTTTGTGATATAAATACTATAATTTTATGTTAATTATAAATATTTTTTTTTGATTTTCAAGCAGTAAGTTCCTTTTTTTTAAACTTTAACATTTGTGTGTGTGTGTCTTGTTTTTTGTGCTATAATTATCATAACCGTATTTTTAAAATCAAGTCTACAGATTGATATTTTCAAGCATTTTTTCAGGTTGAGTTTTCTTTTTCCCTTGTGTGTGTGCGTGCATTTGTGAATCCATATAACAGGGAACCTCCATGTTGTTACACATTCACCAACAGGGGACGTTTTTTAAGGTCCCCACTTGGTCATGCAGTAAATCATCCTAAAATGATGTGTTAAGGCCTCTGGTTAAATTTTTCAATATTTGCCAAGAGGGGACCTAAATGTGTGTGTGAATATCCATATTCAGCTCTGTCCCTGCTGGTTGGAGCAGGTATTTGAACGACCTCTTCACACACATCACTTTTAACACTCCTCTCCTGGGTGAACGGCTTGCAGTCCCCAGCAGCCTTTCAGACTGTAGATGGGCCGTTAAACAGGCTTCAGTAATGTTAATGTGGATTACATGGAGGTCATAGAATGTATCAAATATGATACAAATGGCTTCATAGGGTTAATGATGAATGATAATAAAACCTCTCCTGAAACATGATTTTTTTAAATCATTTTTTGTTTTAAAATACAAAGGTTAGCTTTAGGTGATATCTTAACTTTTAAGCTCCATACAGTTTTAAAATAAGGGGTTATCCAGAAGGCAGGAGAGAAATTAGTATTTTAGAGTCTAAAACAAAAAAAGAAGACTATGAACCAAGCAGAATAAAATCCTAAATAAAATGGTCAGCAGTAAGACTGTTTCTTTTTAGGTTTAATTATATAAAATGATGTAACATCAGACTTTTAAACCTTTAAAGACCTTTAAAGTTGTTCAGTCCCTGACCATACTTACCTCACAAGCACTCATTAGTTTTTCTATATATACAGTCGTCCTCAAAATTACTCATACCCTTGCTAATTCTTGTGATTTTTTCATCTAGTGATGAAATGAATGCATGTTTTCAAATTTGTGTATCAGTTATATGTGACCAACAATTGAAAGAATGACAACAATACAAAATTCAAAAAAATATTTATTTCTGGGGTATTTTATTAATGGAGTCCCAAAAAATGCCATGTTCAAAATTATTCATACCCCTGACAATATTTGATTTTTTGATTTTCAAAAATCAACTTTAAATAACAATTGAACATTCGTTACGAGGCTTCGTGAGAAGTGTGCAATATCTCGTGATATTTCGGTAAACTAGAACCTCTGAGACTGTGGCCGAATGTTTCCTCTGTGACATCACACTCACATCAAAGACAGATGACATCACCATACATTCCGAGTTCCGGAACTTTCAGCTGCTTGTGATTGTTTCTGCTCAGTTGGTTGTGAATAGAATGACATGAAAAGTGTATAATACATGGATCTACTGACCCATAGAGTGTGCGTAGAAGTGATGAACGACAGCCGAACACGGCTGAGCGCGACCGACTGTACCCGAGCACTAACGCTGACTCACTGGCTCGCTCCAGGTTCGCTCACAGAAATGGCACACGAGTGCACGAAGTGAGCAGCGCTCGTTCACGAGTATTCCTCTCGTAGTGTGCTCGTAGTGGGTTAGATTATTAGCAACAGCAGCTAATCAGCGATATAACGACAGCGGTGCTGGTCAGTTTTTATATTTAATTGATAATCAGCCATTAAGCACTAGCTTTACGTCTGATGTATTACTAATGTCTGTGCAGCGGAGGTAAGTAAACATTGATATTAAAGCTTTATATTGCAAAGTTGAACTGCAGTTGGGCTATTATTATGTAATATTACGCTTTATGGGTTGGGTGAATGTTAATTATTGTAAACCCACACAAATGCTTTAGCATTTGTGTACATTGAATTGTGATATATGTCATGGATGTATTAAATATAAACAGACTCTTTAACCGACCAGCTGGCTGTATTTTCTTGTCATAGGTCTTTGACATGATTGATTACAAGATAACACGATCGCCGTGATTCCTCATGGCCGTTATAGATACCAGACAGTTAGTGCCTAGGATGTAATTAAAATATCCGGTTGTGTGCTGTACATTTGAAATGTTTTGGAGTGGAATTATTTAGTTCAAGACTGTGTAGTGATGATAAATTAATATAAATGTCAGTGAAATAATTCTTTTGTATGCTTGGAAAATGACTTACATTAGAAAGTTCTACCTGTTAAAAAAGTATATTTTTTTATTTGGGTTGCATGAAATGGAAATATTTAAGTATCTAAAAATGGTTCATAGGTATAGTACACATTAAGAATTTGTGATAATAACTTCCAAAACAAGTATAGTATTTAAAAGGGAAATAAACAGGCTTTCCAACAGTAAAAGATTTATTGCCAAGGAACATTACTACAACAAAGAAATAATCAACCAAACACAAATTTCCTTACTTTTTGTGTTTGTGTGTGGGAGAGAGAGACAAAAAGAACAGAACAATAACAGAGGCTACAACAAGACGCCAGGTCCAAGATGCTGGATCAAAGATGGTCACAGAGCAAAGAAGGCCTTAGCTGACCATGTGGTTGGTCAAAGGAACAAAGAAAAGCAGGAGCTTTATGTTCCCTCTCTGTGCTTCTGCTGAGAGTCAATTTATAAGTGTTGGATCTAATATGTAAATAAGGTGCTTTGGATAGTAAAAGGGGAATTAAGATGCATGCGAAACCCTGTCTGTGTGAGGCAAAAACAAACTAAATTTAAACCAGCCCGGTTCTGTAAAATCATTTCAGTTCATCAGTAATGTGTGTTTGAAGACACGACAGCCTCACTGACAAAGATGACTTGATAAAGAGCCGGATGTGTCAAAGTTTCCGCTGATGAAGAGATAAAGAAGTCACGTTGTTGGGACCGCAGAGAGACGCTGGTGATGAGGGTTGAGTTTGTGAGGTGTCAGTGTTTGACGGACTCTCAGACGGAGACCTCGGAGCAGAATGGCTGCAGTCACAGAGCTCTGGTTCCTGCTGTTTGCTCTCATCAACAACATTCATGCACAAGAACTCATCAGCATCAAGGAGGAACGGGACTCTTACACCTTCGAGCTTCCCGAGGAGGCCGACTCCTGCCTGATCTCCAGGTCTGTTGGTGAGGAGAAGCTCGTCCTGTGGAACACCTCTGACCTCTGGTCCCACAACTCCACAGCACCTGAAGACCTGAAACAACGACTCTCAGTCATCAGCACAAACAATATCTCTTCTTACAAGATCCACAACCTGACCCACTCAGACTCCGGCCCGTACCGAGAGGAGTGTTGGACCGACGGCAGAGTCACACATGACAAGAACAGATCTGTCATCGTCTGCAGGAGAGTGCGTCGAGGAAGAGGTTTTGAAATGACACCTGAAGGAACAGGGGTTCTGTCATGTAACAGAGTGGCTGACAATCTGAACGTCCTGTGGCTCAAACGTGACTTTGGATATGAACAGGAAATATGGAGCAGAGTTTTTGGGGACAATGAGACATCAATGATGGACGATGTTGGAGGAAGATACCAACTGAATAAAGACACATCAGCTCTTCATGTGTTTAATTTCACAACAACAGCCAAGACAGAGTTCACCTGTCTGCTGATGGAGCAGCAGCAGTGTGTCAGCAGTGACTCTGTAGAGTTAGAGGTGTTCACAGAGATGATCTATCGCTCAGTGGGAGAGACGGCCGTGTTACCGTGCGCTCTCACTGATTTCAGTGATGACCAGCTCCCACGCTGGGCTGTAAATAGCATTGAACAACCAAACCAGACTGTAGACCAAAACTACTCTCTGGTGGTTTCATCACTGACGTTAAACCACTCAGGTGTGTACGTCTGTAAAACTCCTGTCAGTGAGAAACAGTATCATCTCCTGGTGTGTCCTAACTTTGGTCCTCCTGATGTAGAGCTCTTCTCAGAGGGAGAAAACGTCAATCTCGGATGTAAAGATCGGGAAAGGGGTCGGTGGGTTGAATTGTTCATCAAGTCGAACCGAACAGAAGGCAGAGTTGTTAATATAATGTCTTTAAGGGAGATAAGTAGAATAAGAAACGGTGAAGGTGGTTCTTTGGTTATCTCTAATGTCTCACTGAGAGACACAGGAGAGTATTGGTGTGCAGTTGTGGGTGAACCTTTTCAGTGTCTGTCAACAAGCAAAACAGTGTTACAGTACAGAGATCCGTTTGGGGTTCACTCCACCTTCTACAAAGTGAGATGGTCAGCGCTCAGCCTTCTGCTGCTGACGCTCTGTGTCATCGTGGTCGCTGTGAACCGGAGGACCAGGACCAGCTATCACTGAAATGACCTAAAAACACCTAAAATCTTCAAAAACTGGCAAATTAGTGGTTATGTAAAAATGATGTTTAACGATGCTGAAATAGAAAGAGTGCATGAAAATCAAATATCAGGACAAAACCAGACAAACATACAGAGCATGTGTGTCTGTCACAGGTGGAACAGTTGTTACAAATTAAAACTGTTAAGTTCACGATGAAAATTAAAATAAAAATGTTTAAAAAATGTGGTTTTTAAATATACAGCTGGGATATGGTTTACTTTGAATGAAATGTTTCAGAATTTTGATTCTATTCTTTTTCTTTTATGAATTCTGTTTTTGTTTTTACATTTTTTTTGTGTTAATAGTTATGTTTAGTAGAAAATGAGTTCTTCATGTGAATACATTCAGTAAAAAGGGAAGCTACAATCAGCTGTAATCGTTTCTCAGCTCAGAAGTCGACCTTTGACCTGACAGCGTGCAGATATATCTGTATATATTGTACATTTTGTGTGCGTATTTTCTTTGTGCTGTTGTGGGTCCGTGTGACGGACTTTTATCTTGTTTTATTGAACTGATGTTTGATTTGAAATCAGATGATGATGTGATTTTTTTTTATTTCATTTGAACTCTTGAACTCTTACTCTAAATCTATATCAACCAGTAATCAATCGTCTCTATAATAAAGCTGAAATAGAAACAATCAAAATCGGTCTCCACTTTTTACTGTTTGGATTGTGGTTTCTGGTTTTAATGATAATAAGCAACATATCTGTTGTAAATTGAATGAATGGATCTTTACTTTAAACATGTAAAACAAAGCAAAGGGGAGATTTTAACCCTCTGAACACTGAGCTGTTTCTCCAAGTTTTGGTTCGTATATCCTCACCTTTTTCTTTTCAGCACAGCCTGGGCTATCGGGATATTTAGGCTGCAGTGACATAACTTGAATGTACAAATAGTTAAGAGACCATAAAGACAAAACAAAAAACAAAACGGAAATCGAATTTTACAAGTCTTTAGTGATAAATTGCACAAATTTTCACAAATATTATATACAAGCAAACACAGACAAACTAAACTTTCTACACACAATTCAGAAAACTATTTACAAAAATGAATTATTTAGACAGCCCTGTGAAGAAAGTCAAATTATGACACAGAGGGAACTATTTACAGGGAGTGAAGGGAAAAAAACAACAAAGCAAAAGCAACAATTAACAATGAACTATTTACTTTTTTTTTTTTTTTAAAAAAAAAGAAGCTTTTTCGGGGTGTTCCAGTCAACCCCGCATCTTAGCGTTAGCTGATCAGAGGAATTCACAGCTGGCTCTGATGTGGGGCTTTTTGTTGCATAAACCCTTGTGACTGGGAGAGCCTTGTCTTTGTTGACCTTGTCCAAGGGGCCGTGTAACTAGTTAACATGCCGCAGTCTTATTTGTTATGAGAAATAACCAGACAAATCGCTTCAAATCGAGAAAGAGCTATCATTCTGTGGATCTTTTCCGGGTTCCGGGTGAGGTTTCCCGTGTTGAGTCAAATTTAGCCGCAGGCTCCACTCCTGGTGGTCCCCTTCCGTCAATTCCTTTAAGTTTCAGCTTTGCAACCATACTCCCCCCGGAACCCAAAGACTTTGGTTTCCCGGACGCTGTTCCGATGGGTCATGGGAATAACGCTGCCAGATCGCTAGTTGGCATCGTTTATGTTCGGAACTACGAGGGTGTCCGATCATCTTCAAACCTCCAACTTTTTTGATAAATGAAAACATTCTTAGCAAATGCTTTCGCTATCAAAAAATTTCACCTCTAGCCAACAATACGAATACCCCTGGCCGTCCCTCTTAATCACAGCCCCAATTCAGAGAGAAAACCCACAAAATAGATCCGGAGTCCTATTCTATTCCTAGCTGCGGTATTCAGGCGACCAGGCCTGATTTGAACACTCTAAAAGTAAATGCTTGGACCCGAGGGGACACTCAGCTAAGAGCATCAAGGGGGCGCAAAGTGGTAGGGGCAAGTTTTTTTTTTCCGTCAGACTCTTTGGTCTGGCCTCTCCACAGAAGACATTCAAAGACACTCCAATAGAGCAGAGCATACTCCTGTTTGTGAAGTCAGGAGTATGCTCTGTTCTGTTGGAACATCTTTGAAAGTCTGGATCACTGAGGCACACAAGCCCCAGCACCACGACAAGGCAGAGTCCATGCCGGGGATGTTCTACGGATGTAGATATAAACACGCACGATGTGTCTCAGTCACGTCTCACTGCTGAAAGTTTCCCTTGATGATGAGATAAAGACATGAGGATGTGGTGAGCGCAGAGAGAGCTGATAAGCTGAGTGGTGTCAGTGTTTGCTCGACTCCAGCAGAGAGGACATGCAGAGTGGACAGGACGACATTCACACTGTCCTTTTCTGTCCCCACAGTTACTGCGGGGAATATCTTTCAGACATAGTGCAGCTCCACACATCCATCTCATGCCGTGACATCTGAGGGAAAAATGCAACTCTGAGCTGGACACAAACACACTGTCCAGCTGCATTGTGAGTAGTAGTGGACAAGGTACTCTATTCGTTGAGTGAGAGTATAGATACTCCTGGCCAAATGTTAATCCAAGTGAAAGTTATTGAGTTATTACTTGAGTTAAAGTACAAGTAAAGTCAAGTCAAGTCAATTTTATTTGTAGAGCCCATTATCACAAAACAAGGTTTGCCTCAGAGGGCTTTACAGTGTACGACATCCCTCTGCCCTTAGACCCTCACATCACCCAAGGAAAAACTCCTGAAAAAAGAACCCCTGTAACGGGGAAAAAAAGGGAAGAAACCTCAGGAAGAGCAGCATAGGATGATGAGTGCATGAGTCACATGCATATATTGATACGGAGGTGTCCAAAGGTATGATCGCAGCATCGGAGCAACCGGGACTAAGAGCACGATCAGGGCGAGCGGGGGGTACAGAATCAGTGCAGCCACAGCACGAGCACAACCAAAGGCAGGATCACAGCATCAGCACAGATTTCACAATGATCAGGCACAGCCAAGGTTGTGGCCAGGATCCGGGAAAGCTAGGAAACAAGGGAGCAGGAATGCTCCGTAGAGGCAACGGGATTGGCGTAGTGCAGTTCAACAGAACCAAGGTGGTGAACAGTAAAAAGGATAAGCACTCAATGAGGATCCTAGAGTCATTGATCAGAAATTACGACTTAAATATGAATTCCAGAGAGAGGAAGCAGAGCCAGAGTGGCAGGTCTGAACGGACTCAAAACCACCGCCGCCGGATCGGGCAGAAAGCTCTGCCACCTCTCCCTCCTCCCCGTCACACGGACGGGGATTTCAACTGAGCACAAGAAACGTGTGCTCCAGGAATATACACACTAACGAAACTAGGGTCACTAAACTGCTGTTATGGCTTAAGATGTCATCAAGTCATAACCTGTTGGTTGGGCTGTAGTCTGTGATGTCATTATGTCATCAGCTGTTGTATGTGCTGAAGTCTATGATGTCATCAAGTCATTACGTAATGTACAGGCTGCAGTCTGTGATGTCATCAATTCATCCATTGTTATTCGGACTGCAGTGTACAGTGTCATCAAGTGTTGTTTGGGCTACAGTCTATGATGTTATCAAGTCACCAGCTGATGTTTGGGGTTCAGTCTATGATGTTATCAAGTCATCAGCTGATGTTTGGGGTGCAGTCTATGATTTCATCAAGTCATCAGCTGTTGTTTGGGCTGCAGTCTGTGATGTCATCACGTCATCAGCTGTCGATTGCGCTGCAGTCTGTGATGTCATGAGTCATCAGCTGATGACTGGGCTTCAGTCTATGATGTCATCAAGTTGCAGCTGTTTTTTGTGCTGCAGTCTATAGCTGTGTCCCAGTTCAGGGTCTGCATTCTTCGGAGGCTGCATTCGAAGGCCGATTATGTCCTAGTGCTGCGCGAAGGCTGTCCCATTTGGTCACAATTCGAAGGCCCCTCCTTGAGCAGCCCACAAATGCGGCCTTATTTTCCCTCTTTTTGGAGGACACATCGCTACTATCCTTCGCGGCCTTCCATTTCCCAAGATTCCTTGCACACCGGTTATTCTCAAAACTCTTTTGTCATCATGGCAGCACAGAGCGGAGATCGGACCGCAGATTTCACATTCAAATGTAAGTGAAAATTAAACGCCAGATATGTTAAACTTTGAGGGACCTTAAACTAAACAAGACCAATATCAGCTTAGGAACTGAACATTTCTTCACATCTCATAAAATATAACTGAAAAATCCTCTTTGATTAACAATAGAACATTTGTTGCGTGGCTTTGTGAGAAGTGTGTAATATCTTGTGATATTTAGGTAAACTAGAACCTCTGAGACTGTGGCCGAACGTTTTCTCCGTGACATCACACTCACATCATACATTCCGAGTTCCGGAACTTTCAACTGCTTCTGTGCAGAGGCAGTTGGAAATTCTCACACTTTTTGTGATATAGGTCTATGTCATAGATTATAAATAATATCGATGTTTTGCATTTAGCTGAAAGGGGGCATATCTCCACCTGTATACTGAGACAAGGACAGCCATCCAATTAAATGGCGAGCTACACTGTCGCACCACTGAAATGTAATGTTTGTCAGTAAATTTGAGTAAAATATAGACATTGCGTATACAGTGAGCATTTACCACATGAAACACAGATGTGGAAGTGAATTCTTTGTGATATGGATCGCCTCCATCTCAGGAAAATCAGTCAACCGGTGGGAAAAATCACTTTTAATGAGGGGATCATATCTAATGCGTCTAAAAATGTTCTGAGGATAGCTGCTGTGTGCAGGTCCTTGTATTCACTTTCCTCCATTTCCAATGATTCCAAACCGCTGTTCTTCACTTCCTGACAACCATCTGACTTTCACGTGTCATCAGCATTAAATGACTGAAAAAGACTGATAGCAGCTCATCTTTTGCTCGCTCACGACACATTTCCTACTAAGTCCGGCTTGGATATGCTGTGACTTATTCTGCAATGATAAAGCCACTCTACACAATCATTCTAGAGTTATGAATAGCAATATGTTTCTGTTTGGTAAGTGTGTGGCGAAGGTCATTCCAAGTAACGCACTTTATGGATAATATAAAAACATAAGGTCGAAAGCATTAACATGCCAGTTAGGTGTCATAGTACTGCGCCACCTACTGGCAACAAGAAGTAAGCCTTGTAAGACAGTTTAAGATGATATTTACATGCTGTGATCCATAATTCATATCCAGGAACATGAGTAGAATGTGTTCTCCAGCGCGACACGGTGGACACAAGGAAAACATCAAAGAGTCAATGTGGCGGGAACAGCAGCTCCTATTATAAGCGATTACAGAAGCAGTGGGAGGTCTGCTAAAAATTTCTGTATCCTCACTGTGCTGCATTATATAAACTGTGACGTCAGTAATACTAAGGTCTCATACTAAGGTCTGCTTCTGTGCTTGGACCAATCCTTTTTACTTTATATATGCTTCCTCTAGACAACATCATTAGAAAAACACTCATAAATAAATTTTCATTGTTATGCTGATGATACACAAATGTATCTACTGTACCCCCGCTCGCCCTGATCGTTCTCTTGGTCCTGGTTGCGCTGATGCTGTGATCATGCCTTTGGACACCTACGTATCAATATATGCATGAGACTCTGACCAATATCATCATAGACCCACAATGACCCACAATATCATCATAGAGTGCATTTGATAATTTCGCACCTTGTTATTCTTCCTTTTTTTTCCCCCCGTTACAGAGGTTCTTTTTCAGGAGTTTTTCCTTGAGTGATGTGAGGGTCTAAGGGTAGAGGGATGTTGTACACTGTAAAGCCCTCTGAGGCAAACCATGTTTTGTGATAATGGGCTCTATAAATAAAATTGACTTGACTTGACTTAATATCTGCCGCCTGACAGTCATCACACAACACTGCTGCCTAACCAGAGCAAAAGTATTTTTTCTCTAAAAATGATCATCATATTATCATATATCATAATCACTGATGATGTAGAACATTTCTTGAGAGATTGTAAAAGTGCCTGCTGCGTGGTTGCTATGGTGATGGTAGTCAGGTGCCACGGTGTTCGAATGACAAGAGGTGAAAATCCAAGAAGCTCCACACTGAAGTCTTCTCTGCCTCACTTTTTATTTTTTGACATATGTATTATATTGATATGTGCTCCTTTCTCTCCCTCACAGATGCAGATACAAACACACAGGATGTGTCTCTGTCACGTCTCACTGCTGCTTCCTGCGCGTCTCTCAGTAATCTGAACACATCACAACCTCAGTGGGTTGGGACACCTCCAAAGTTTCCCCTGATGCAGTGAGGATGTGGCGAGCGCAGAGAGAGCTGATAAGCTGAGTGGTTTCAGTGTTTGCTCGACTCCAGCAGAGAGGACGAATAGAGGGGACATGTAGAGGGGACGTGCAGAGAGGACAGGACGACCTGTCCCTCTCTGTCCCCACAGTTACTGCGGGGAATATCTTTCAGACACAGTGAAGCTCCACACATCCATCTCATGCTGTGACGTCTGAGGGACAAATCCAACTCTGAGCTGGACACTGTCCAGCTGCATTGTGGGAAGGGGCAGACAGTACTCTATTACTTGAGTCAAAATATAACTTGAGGTAAAGTACTGGAGTAATGTTTTTAAAAAAAAAACTACTTAAATATTCAAAGTACTTTGTAAAACATCTCAACACATTGTTGTATTGTGTTTGCATCTTCTGGATGTATATAGGTATATTTGTTTTTGATTTGATTTATTTCAAACGTAAAAAAATAAAATAAAAGTAATATTAACAGGAAATCAAAAACGAAGCAAAAAAATGGTGAAAGACTAGATAACTTTATGTATTTGAAAATGAGTGATATTCATCAATTAATTTATATCAAAATATGTCAACATATTTCATAACTCAAATTTGTGACTCAAACATAAATTGTGTAGGTATTTGGCTAGAAAACAGGGCAACCATTTAATGATTAGGCCTCATGCAAGGGTCACCAGTTGTCTCATAAATTACATTAAACTATCAGTTTGGGACTCTGATTAATAATTAAATTAATAATTATAACCAAAACGACCATGTTAATAGTAAAGGTGAAGGATTTCGGAGCTCTTGACACAGTAGTTGGCAATTTACTCACTTTGTACAATATTAAGCAGACAGCAAGTATTCCAAAAATACATTTATTCAAAAAAAAAGCAAAACTTCTCTGCCAATGCCAAGCAGCTTATTCTGCTATTGACTCTTGTTTGTTGGATTGGATGATTGAAGTCTCAAGAAACAAGACATATTGTCAATTTATTAATTTATTCATTTAACAAAAAGGAGCCTCAGTAGCGTGTGGAGGAACCATACACAGCCACAACAGCCTGGCACCTCCTCCTCATGCTGGTCACCAGCCTGGTCACACACTGCAGTGGGATGGCATCCCTTTCTTCAGCCAGCATTTGCCGTATGTCAGCCAACGTGGTTGTGCTGGTCACTCTGGCACGATTCTTGGAGCGACAGCAACTGACCACTGTAGCAGGGCCCATCCTCACAGGTGCTGACAATCAGGTGCAAATCAGGCACCTGCCTTGGTTAGTAAAAGAGGTGTTTAGTTGCATGCGAGACCCTGTCTGTTTGAGGCATGAACAAACTAAATCCAAACCAACCCAGTTCTGTAAAATCATTTCAGTTCCTCAGTAATGTGTGTTTTAAGACACGACAGCCTCACTGACAGAGATGACTGGATAGAGAGCCGGGTGCATCGAAGTTTCCGCTGATGAAGAGATAAAGACATGTGACAGGTTGTTGAGACCGCAGAGAGAAGCTGATGAAGAGGGTTGACACAGAGTTCATGAGGTGTCAGTGTTTGACAGACTCTCAGACGGAGACCTCGGAGCAGAATGGCTGCAGTCACAGAGCTCTGGTTCCTGCTGTTTGCTCTCATCAACAACATTCATGCACAAGAACTCATCAGCATCAAGAAGGAACGGGACTCTTACACCTTCGAGCTCCCCGAGGAGGCCGACTCCTGCCTGATCTCCAGGTCTGTTGGTGAGGAGAAGCTCGTCCTGTGGAACACCTCTGACCTCTGGTCCCACAACTCCACAGCACCTGAAGACCTGAGACGACGACTCGGCGCTGTCAGCACACACAATATCTTTTCTTACAAGATCCACAACCTGACCCACTCAGACTCCGGCCCGTACCGAGAGGAGTGTTGGACTGACGGCAGAGTCACACATGACAAGAACAGATCTGTCATCGTCTGCAGGAGAGTGGGTCAAGGAAGAGGTTTTGGAGTGACAGCTGGGGGAACAGAGGTTCTGCCATGTGAGGGAGCGGCTGACAATCTGAACGTCCTGTGGCTCAGACGTGACTTTGGATTTAAACAGGAAATATGGAGCAGAGTTTTTGGGGACAATGAGACATCAGTGATGGACGATGTTGGAGGAAGATACCAACTGAATAAAAACACATCAGCTCTTCACGTGTTTAATTTCACAACAACAGCCAAGACAGAGTTCACCTGTCTGCTGATGGAGCAGCAGCAGTGTGTCAGCAGTGACTCTGTAGTGTTAAAGGTGTACACAGAGATGATCTATCGCTCAGTGGGAGAGACGGCCGTGCTGCCGTGCGCTCTCACTGATTTCAGTGATGACCAGCCCCCACGCTGGGCTGTAAGTACAGTAAAACAACCAAACCAGACTGTGGACCAAAACTACTCTCTGGTGGTTTCATCACTGACGTTAAACCACTCAGGTGAGTACGTCTGTAAAACTCCTGTCAGTGAGAAACAGTACTATCTCCTGGTGTGTCCTAACTTTGGTCCTCCTGATGTAGAGCTCTTCTCAGAGGGAGAAAATGTCACTCTCAGGTGCAAAGATCAGGAAAGGGATCGGTGGTATTTTTGGTTCATTAAGTCGAACCAAACAGAAGGCAGAGTTGTTGTTGTATGGCCTTTATGGGGGACGAGCGGAGGACGCAACAGTGATGGTGGTACTTTGGTTATCTCTAATGTCTCACTGAGAGACACAGGAGAGTATTGGTGTGCAGTTTGGGGTAAACCTTTTCAATGTCGGTCATCAAGCAAAACAGTGTTACAGTACAAAGATCCGTTTGGGGTTCACTCCACCTTCTACAAAGTGAGATGGTCAGTGCTCAGCCTTCTGCTGCTGACGCTCTGTGTCATCGTGGTCGCTGTGAACCGGAGGACCAGGACCAACTATCATTGAAATGACCTAAAACACAGTTTTTCATATTTAAAAACTGGCAAATCAGTGACGACATAAGAATGATGTTTCAAGATGCTGAAATAGAACGAGTTCATGAAAATCAAATGTCAGGATAAAGCTGGAAAAAAACATGCAAAGCACATGTGTGTCTGTCACAGGGCTCACAGGTGGAACGGTTGTGACAGTGAATTAAAATGTGTAAAGTCTGGTTAACAATGAAAACTTATTTAAAAAAAAAAAGATTTAAAATGTGGTTAATAAATATAGAGCTGGAATATGGTTTAATTTGAATGAAATTTCAGAAAACTTCTGAATTTTGTGTTTGTTTACACTTTGTTTTGTTAATAGTTATGTTTAGTTGAAAATGAGTTCCTCATGAGAATATATTAAGTAGTACAATCAGCTGAAGCTTCAGCCTGAAATTTTTCTGGATGATACTTTTTGTTTTATTTTAAATGTTATACCTTGATGTTTAGAGACAGAGAGAAAAATAAGAATAGTGAGAGACAAAGTTTCTCAGGTCAGAAGTCGACCTTTGACCTGACAGTGTGCAGATATATTTGTATATATTGTACATTTGTGTGTGTATTTTCTTTCTGCCGTTGTGGGTCCGTGTGGCTTCAGGGATCAGAGTTTTGGGCTGCAGCCTGACACACAGCAGGGGGCGCTCTGCACTCTCACACTGTTGTTCATCATCTTTAACATTTCAGTTCTTCACCTGTGAACGCTGCTCTCACCTCAGCTTTTCTTTTGGATCATGTCACTGACTTTATCTTGTTGTATTGAACTGATCTATTTGATTTGAAATCTGATGATGATGTGATTTTTTTTTTAAATTTGAAGGAGTTTGCGTTATCTTTCATGACATCATTTTTATGTGATTGTTATTATAGTCTATATCTATATCAACCAGTAATCAATTGTCTCTATAATAAAGCTGGAACAGAAACAATCAAAGTTGATCTCTAGTTTTTACTGTTTGGATTGTGATTTCTGGTTTTAATGATAATAAGCAACAAATCTGTTGTAAATTGAATGAATGAATCTTTATTTCAAACATGTGAAACAAACAAACAAAAAAAACACAGAAAAAAGCAAACGAGCCTTACGGCCGACTGCAATGAAGTTAAAAAAAAAAAAAAAGAGGCCCATACAAAACTTATATTCCAGTTTTAATAAACAAATACTCAAACCACTAAAACTTTAATATCACATGTTCCAAAAACAATAGGACAAAGTACACACTTAAATACAAGCCAAAACTAAATGTGGTTTTCCAACTCAAATTAACAAGTCATAATAACACTACTGCTTTAAGTCAGCTGTGTTTAGTAGTTTGATTTCTTTCAAATTAACAGTTTTCATGAATGCATCTTAAATTTAAATCATGTTTTTTGAGACTCCGAGACTGTGGCGGAATGTTTTCTCCGTGACATCACACTCACAACAAAGCCAGATGACATCACCATACATTCCGAGTTCCGGAACTTTCAACTGCTTCATTTCAGATGAAAGTTCCGGAACTCGGAATGTACGGTGATAAAGGCAGGGCCACAGCAGGAACTCTGCCATCGGCCACGAATATTAACCAGTTCCAGACACGGGCAAGATGCTGTCTGGCATTCTCCTCCTGTGGTTTGTCTGCGCCGTGATGTGCGTCATCAACACGTTAATGATGTCCTCTGTAAACTATGAAGAAAAGCACAACTGTGACAATCATTGGCATTGTTCTTACATATTGGTGACAATACAAGGTACAAGGTAAATTTGTTTGTCTCTTTTAAAAACGTAGTTGAAGAAGAAATGAAATTAAAGTTCACCCTTAATCTTGCTTCATCTTTTGGCGTCGAAGGAGTTGAGGAGGTTTTTTTTTTCAATTTGAAGGAGTTTGAGTTATCTTTCATGACATCATTTTTACGTGATTGTTATTATACTCTATATCTATATCAACCAGTAATCAATTGTCTATAATAAAGCTGAAACAGAAACAATCAAAGTTGGTCTCCAGTTTTTTGGATTGTGATTTCTGGTTTTAATGATAATAAGTAACTTATCTGTTGGTTTGTAAATTATAGTAATTAATCTGTATTTCAAACATATAAACCAAACAAAGCAAAATAAACAAACAAACAAAAAACAAACTCAGACAAAAGCAAATGAGCCTTACGGCTGACTGCAATGAAGATAAAAAAAAAAAAGAGGCCCATACAAAACCTATATTCCAGTCTCAATAAACAAATACTCAAACTACTAAAACTTCAATATCACATGTTCCAAAAACAGTAGGAATAAGTACACACTTAAATACAAGCCAAAAATAAATGTGGTTTTCCCAACTCAAATTAACAAGTCATAATAACACTATTGCTCAGATGTGTTTAGTAGTTTGATTTCTTTCAGATTAACAGTTTTCATGAATGCATCTTAAATTTAAATCATGTTTTTTCGTGTGTGAACTCCAGGAAGTTTTAATCAAACAGCTGTTTGTTTATTCATATTAATCTGTTTGGGCGTATACACAATTGATTCATGATTCATTAGAGGTGATATTTTGATTTATTTTACACAATGGAATCATAGAAGGGGTTAAACTGAAAACATGTGGAACATTTAATGAATTTAAACATGTTTTTAAAAACAATATGTACTGAAGAGGTAGGAAGTGGCAGAACACAGAGAGGAACAGGACTGAGACCACCTCTGCTGGTGAAAAGCGAGAACTAAAAAGCTTACAGCACCAGGTATTCCCAGGCGGTCTCCCATCCAAGTACTGACCTGGCCCGACTCTGCTTAGCTTCTGAGATCAGATGAGATCGGGCGTGATCAGGGTGGTATGGCCGTAAGCAACATCACAAGTGACAGACAGGCTATTTATAGTTGGATGAGACAACCAACTTGCAAATTGTGAGCTCTGTGGCCAAAGTTTGCTATATATGTTTCGAATTGTTAACAAATACTACAAAATAGCATTGTAAGTGTAGCAGTTATTAAAGTAATACCATGTTATGATTTAAAATTTTTCTCCTAAATGGAGAATGGTGCCTCTTTTACTTTAAAGAGTGCAAAATCCAAATTCTAATGTAGGTATTAATCATTCTCACAATCTGTACCGTTTATCCTGTAAACATTGATCTTGTTTCTTTCGTGAAATATTATCAACAGACAACGACTTGGCGATAAATGATTTATTTTGTTTAGGCAAAAAAAATGACGAGTAAAAAATAAAGGAAGGAATACGGCATATAAATGAAATAAAACAAATGAAAGGTAACCAAAGTAATGTATATTGAGATGATGTGAATGATTCATGATGGAAATTAAATTAAATATGTGACCGTCTAAAGCGTGGATGCACAAATTTAAAAATTTGGCATTGTAGCGGTTTAAATAGGGGATTTAATAATTAATTAGCAATTTAAAAAGAATATTAATTCATTAATAAATCAATACCAAAATACATAACTAACTAGAGTCTTTGCTGGAGCTCAGTTGACAGCTGCTTGCCCCAAATGAGTCGTAAGTTAACTCAAACTGTCGGTTGGGCTACAAGAGTCGTAAGTTCAACGTGGCAGTTAGGTCCATTAGCTGACCCCGAGGGTCATCTACGGAATCTCGAAAAGAAGCTTCAGTTTTTTCAGGGTAGACATTTGAATATCATCTTATCAAGAGTTGTCTTCATCATCCACTACATTTAGATAAAGATGATAATTTAGATAATTTAGATGTTTTTCTCTGATATTTGGAATTTTTTAGATTTTTTCGTAACGGAATAAAACCGGGACGCTCTACACGCAGCATCCCAGTACGAGACGGTGTCTCCTCTTTTGGACATGTTGGGGACATTTCAGCTTCAACTGAGAGAAACTTTTGAGTTTATTCAGTTTCAGTCACATCTGAACAATGTGCAGTGGACAAAACACAGTTTCCATTTACAAAAGGACATTTTAATCAACAAATAATCAATGAAAACAATCAATAAGATATCAGGGTTGTTCCAAAGAAGCAACAGATTCTCAAAAATGGACACTTTAAACTCTCAACATCTGTAAAAGCTGCACAGTTTACACGTCACTATCACGTATTAAAACCACTATCAACGCTTACAACATATTAACAAATAAACATCATAAATTAGCAAAGATATCTACACTTAAAAAAGACGATTTATGCATTTGGAAAAATACTTTAAATAGATTTACAATTTTTAAAAAGAATACTTTACAAAAATATTTAATGCAAATTAAAACATAATTCACACATTTGCAAAGATATTTATATATAAAGACTACAAATAAAAATGACTTTTTACAAATGAAAAAAAATGCTTTATACTAATAAAAAAATGCTTTTTACATTACCAAAGGTACATACAAATAAAGAATTTTAACAAATAAAAATATTAATAGAAATAAAAAACACTTTTATTAAAAGAAAAGTCTTTTTAGTTAAAAAAACATATTAATGAGAAAGACCTTATAACAATCATAAAAGATTATATACAAATATTTTAAAAAGTCTTAATTCAAATAAACAAGACTTTATCCAAGTAAAAAAGACCAAAAATAAACAAGCCTTCACAAAAATAAAAAAGGTCTTATTACAAATACAAAAAACTTTATTCAAATAAAAAAAATAATAAGTCTTTATAAAAATAAAACAAAGACTTTATATTAAAGCTCGTCACAAAGCGACACTTTCTGATGAGTTTGGATCTGTTTACTTATTGATCTTAATTTGTCTTTATGTATTTTAAACTAAATTCCAACTTTTTTTACCTGATATAATAATTATAGCTGAAGTGCTAGACTGAAATGTTGTTTTTCACTCAGGAAATATGTCAGCAGTAAGCAGGAAAGTGCGCAGGAGTTTCTCACTTTGTCTTAAGATTGCTCCTTTGTCTTCTTGTAAAATTATTTTCAACTTTTTATAATTTAATTATTTAAAAAAAACAATAACTTCCAATAATCTCTGTCTCCCACTTTAAAACATTTTTTTAAAAATATTAATTTCCTATCATCTATCTCCCTCTTTAAAAATATTTTAAAACTATTTTTAAAAATTAATATTAAATTCCATTTACCCTCTTTCCCTTTTATGAAAAATAATTGAACTTTTTAAAAAAAAAAACATTAACTTCCAATAATCTATCTCCCTCTTTAATAATATTTTAAAACTATTTTTAAAAATTAATATTTAAGTCCATTTATCTCTTTCCCTTTAAGAAAATAATTTCACTATTTTGAAAAAAAAATATTAACTTCCAATCATCTCCCTCTGACTCCTCCAAAAATATGTTGAACTATTTGTTGATTATTATTAAATTCCAATAATCTCTTTCCCTTCTATAAAAAAAAAACAATTGAACTTTTTTTAAAAAATCATTAACTTCCAATAATCTTTCTCCCTCTCTAAAAATATTTTAAGACTATTTTTAAAAATTATTATTAAATTAAATTAATCTTTCCCTTTAAGAAAATAATTTCACTATTTTTTAAAAATATTAACTTCCAATCATCTCCCCCTGACTCTTCCAAAAATATGTTGAACTATTTGATGATTATTATTAAAAAAATAATTGAACTTTTTTAAAAGAATATTTTTAACATTTAATCATCTCCCTTCTTTAAAAAAAAATCAACCTTTTTATTATCAACTTCGAATCTCAAAAATATTTTTCAGCTATGTTTTAAATTATTATTAACTTCCAATCATCTCTCTCTTCTTCTTTAAAATATTTTTAAACTTTTAAAATTAACTTCTAATGATGTTTTCCTTTAAAAAAAAAAAAAAAAAAAAAGGTTTAACGTTTTAAAAACGATTTATTCCTCCTTCCTAAAACTCATTTTCAGGAGCAACAATGCGCCTTTAAATGACTTTTACGTCATTTTTTTTATTCTCATTTATTGACTCGTGCTGCTTTGTGTCGTCATTGGAATGTTTGCTGCATGACGTCATGACGCAGCGGGCCCTGTGATTGGCTGACCGCTGATCAACGGCTGATGATCGACAGGTGCTTCTCATCGAGCGCGAGTGTGAGTGAGCGTGCAGCCTTCCGCCGCCGGACACACACCGTGACGGTAAGATCATGAAATATCAGCTAGAATCATCAAATACACGATTCAGTTTAGCTGCATCGCGATTTGAACGACGTGTTGTGGACGCTGAGTGAAAACTGGAGCAGCAGGCGGATCCCTGACACTCTCAGAGGGACAGTGTCCTCAAAATCTGTCCTGAAATCACACAGGGAACACGGAGAAGACAGTGTTTGAGTCCTAACTTTGACATTTCAGGACAGATTTTAAGGACACAGTTTCTCTCCGTGAAGCTGAACATGAACATGGTGTTTTCTAAATAAGTTATTGTATGAAAAATTGGTAAAAAAAAAAAAAAAGTTTAAATGAAGTTTAGGACCAAAAAAGGCGTTTAACCCGACGGTCAACGAGAATAATGAATACTTTTTTTGATCTTTAGGAGTTAAATTTTGGTTTGTTAAAGTCGCTCTGATAAAGAATTATCACAAGCAGAAATAAGTACCAGCACAAATGTATATAAATGTTAAAATAAAAATGCAATAAGAGTAAACAGTTAGTACAAAAATGTAAATAATTCATTCATATATAATAAGTTGAGTATGTACATTTGTAAAATTATAGATGAAAAGAAATACAGTAATAGACAATAAGCACTAGTATGATATTATTTAAATTATTTAAAAATGTATTACTATTTTATGAATGGATTCATGTTTGTGTGTGTGCTGAAAATATAATAATTATATGGAAAAAAAATTACTAAGTTTTACTTTACTAATTTTTACTGAATTATTATAATTTTTAAGAGATTTTTTGTGTAAAGAAATACAGTAATAAACAATAAGCACTAGTATGCGATTATTTACAAATGTATGAAGATTTTATTAATGGATTCATGTTGTTTTTGTGTGTGTATTTTTGTGCTGTAAATTTATTGATCATATGTAAAAAATATATAATTTTACAGAATAATTCTATTTTTTCATAGATTTTTTTCAGGCCTTGTTTTTTTTTTAACACTTTCCTGTGAGGTGTGTGTTGTTCTTGTGACATTATTCTATTCATTTGTTATGTATAATAATTAATAATTAATTCAAACTTTAAATTATTTTTTATTTTTAAGCAGTCAGTTCTTTCTCTGTGGTCTTTCATATTGTTGTATGTGTAATTTCAGGCTGACACCTGCTGGTGAGTCAGTGGAACTGCACAGGAATTTTTACAAATGTAAACAGGAAGTAGGACAAACCACAGGAAGTTTTTATGTATGTGAAATTATTTCAGATATGATACGGAAACGATCATTTTTCAGAGTTTTAAAATGAACCGTAGTTTAAAACAGAAAAAATATCAATTAAAAAATAAAAAATAAAATGCAGATTTCATGATAAAATCAACTGGAACTTGTTTAATTCTGAACCGATTTTCACACACAGAAAAAAATAGATATGTTTATTGGCGGATCTTGACCTCCCCAATTTGGCACCCACCAATCAGGCGTCTACATTCATATATCTATCATTTTTTGAAAAAGTCATTAAAATTTGTACAGATTTTTACTTAATTAAAATATAATGAGTTAAAATAGACAACACAAGTAAATTAACAAAATAAAAGATGGATTATATATATATATATATATACACTGTGTATTATACAGTACAGGCCAAAAGTTTGGACACACCTTCTCATTCAATGCGTTTTCTTTATTTTCATGACTATTTACATTGTAGATTCTCACTGAAGGCATCAAAACTATGAATGAACACATGTGGAGTTATGTACTTAACAAAAGAAGGTGAAATAACTGAAAACATGTTTTATATTCTAGTTTCTTGAAAATAGCCACCCTTTGCTCTGATTACTGCTTTGCACACTCCTGGCAAGAAAAGGCCCCTGCACACACACCCAGGAACAGTCTGGTGAGAGCTCCAATTTAGTAAAGCTGGAATTATATACTACAGTAGCATTTCATTTTTAGTTATGATTAGTGATTACAATGGAGTTAAGAAGAGAAATTGTTGGTAAATCTAAATTTGGTTGAACAAATTTCCACATTGAAGCCACTGATATGTATAAACTTCACTATTCACTATCTTCACTATTTTGTGCATCTGATAACATGGGTTTTTTCATGAGCTGAAGCAGCTGCATTCTTCTACAATGCGTGCAAATGTGAGGGTCATTTCATTCTACTTACATATCAATGTGACCAGTTCTGGACGTTAAGTTTGGATGTGTGCAACTCATTTCATATTTTTCCAGGCTATGAAATATAAGCGTGTGCCAAAAAATTCAGCGTCAGACGCCTCTGCTTATGATGAATATCACATTTCTATCAAAATATTTAGGATTATGAATCTCACTGTTACATGTTTACCATTGTGTAATGTCTAATTATTTATTTACATGTCCCTCAGTGAAACTGGTGAGAGACTTTAAAGGCCATGTGGAAGGTGCCAACCCTCCCAGGAAAGTTCAGGAAAATGCAAAGCAGCGTGCCACTCATGTGTTCCACTTCCTGCACTTCATGGCAAACTCCCCCAAACCAAATGGAAATCTGTTGTTCCTGCAGGATATTTCAAGAGTCAGAGGGTAAGTTTACAAAATTTGAAGAATTATCTGATTGTCTATTGACTATGAGAGAACATGAACTAATGCTTATTTTTGACCTTTAAGGTTTGTAGCCAACCTGCAACAAAGAGGGTTCAAACCCAAAACCCAACGGATATATTTAATGGATGTTTTGGCATTCTTAAAATATCTGTCCAACATGAAGCCGTCTTGTGTGAGGCTTGGTGAAAGGGGAATCACGGCCCTGACAGTGGAGCTTAGGGCACGTGTCCGAGACATTGGCAGAGATGTTGTTGGGCACCAGCTCCTTGTGCGACGTACCAAGTCCGGCAAGTTCAGTATTCACCTCCATTGATGAAAATCTCATGATTTAAGTTGAGACACATATGTGCTGAACAGTAGTTGTTTTTTGTTTGTTTGTTCTTCAGACAAACTTGTCAAGGCTATAAAACATGCTCAGTTCATAGAGGAGGCACCAAAGCATATTGATGCTGCAGCAGTTACAGCAGTTGTTCAAACATCTCTCAGAGATTATTTGTTTTTTTCTATTCAAAATGCACTGAGATGGCTTTTTGTTGTAAATTAGTACTATGTATATTCAGTCAAATTGTGTTGAGGAGCCCTTCAAGATTTCAGATTGACTATTTAGAAACTGGGTCCATGCCTATGTGCTGTCTGCTAACTTGGATGTCTTCCAATTTGTACAGAATTATTGTTTGGTGGGTTATGGTAGTGGAAAATAGAGGTGCTAAATCAGCTCCAGACCTAAAGGTGACTGTCTTTGAACGCTCATGCATAAAATGTTGTTCCTCTTCTTTAAAAGATGATCTTGCAAAGGAACCACATAACATAAGGAAACTCAGACTGTTTTTTGGACTACTTGGTGGGTTTCTCATTGCAACAACTGGACATCGAAAGGGAGTAATCACCAACATGACCGTGAAAGAGGTCAAGACTGCTGAAAAGACTACAAGAGGTTGTCGTGTCATTCGTGTAAGTACAAATATTAAAATGAAACAAGTGAACACAACATGCATCGATTGTTTAACACCTTAGCTAGAAACACTAATTAAATGTCTTTTAAAAATAGATTCGGAAGCACAAAACCCAGAGATACTTTGGGCAAGCAGCCATACCACTGAAACCAGAGGAGTATGTCTGGTTCAGGCGTTACAACAGACTTCGTGGTCAAATTGAGGGAGGCTCAGAGGCATCCACGTTTTTTCATACCACTGTTGGAGGGCCCTTGTTGAAACTCCCAGAGTATTTTAAGGGTGCCTGGGAAGGGCTGAATCTGGGTCCTTTTGTTCCTTTAAAGTCTTTATTATTATTATTATTACAAGGTGCAACATTTTTATCTTATGTACTTTGTGCATGATTTCTCCCATCAGGCCAAGCGGCAGCTGGGACTTGAAAAATATGAGAGGGTAGCATTATTCATGTGCCATGATCCCCAAACAGCCAAAAGATTTTACCAAGGTTACTTCAGCATAAAAAATTAAAAAACAATTCTGTTGGCTTGAGTAGTATCAGTTTATGATTTTAACCTTTCATTTCACAGCGGATGACCCGACAGAGGACACAGTCCAGAGCAGAGCATTGACGATGATAGCAGTGTCAAGCTATGCAGTTAAGGAAAAGAAGAAGAAAGAGAGGAGCAAGAGGGCAGGTGCAGACTATGATGAGGTGGTGACAGAATCACCTCAGGAGGACACGAGGGAGGGCATGCAAGAACCTGAAAAGAAGAACCATGGAAACAAGCAGCAGGTGACTGGAAGGGTTCCAAACTTACACAAGAAAGAGCTATCCTCAGCCAGTCAAAGATCAGTACGAGTCATCTTCATCAGTTTCAGTGTATAGGGTAAGTGAGGGAGAAAAAGATCATTTCATCTTATCTAAAACAGATGGTGAGCTCGTCTGATGATGAGGGGTCAGGTGATTGGCCCCCAAAGAATGGAACAGAAGAAGAAGAGGAGGAAGAGGAGGAGGAGGAAGAAGAGACCAGTGTGAAGCGAAGGGTTCCCCAGCTGCGAAAGAAACGGCCTGCACCCACACCCAGGAACAGTCAGGTGAGAGCTCCAATTTAGTAAACCAGTCCCACCCAGTCATAACCATGACAATAACATTTCCTGATGATGATATGATAAGTGACAACAGTGGAGGCAAGGAGGGGAAGTGAAGTCAAACTAGCCATAATTTCCCTAATCTGTAATATCCACCTAATTTTTCTGTTTGAAGGTTGTTGCAATTCTAAATTATAGTAGTATTTCTCCTTTGCTCTTATTTATGTCATCATTTTTCCTTTTGTATTCACAGAATACAAAATTGCAGACTTTATCTGTCAAATTGAATCGTCCCACTTTAAAGACACTGGCAGTAAGTATGATAAGAGTCACACTGGAGCTCAACCAAATTTCGTTGAACACTTTTCTACATCAAAGCCACTAATATCAAGAAACTTGGTCTTCACTATTGCATGTATCTGATAACAGGGTTTCTTTCTGTGTATAGGAAATTACAAAAAAGGCAAAAATGGCTGAACACTTTAGTTTAACAAATCTGGGGAATAGGACTTGGTATGTTTTCTATGACCACTTATTTCTGATGTTTTGTCACTCTTTTGCAGATGATTCAGGTTTATGTAAGCCCAGCCACTGCTGACATCTTGGCAAAACAGTCACAGAATGTTTGTGCAGAGACTAAATCAGAGACAGAAAAGACTTCTGATGAAACCAAGTTGTGTGACACTACAGTGAAAATTAAAAGACAGGAGCCATCAGAAGAGGAGGAGAGAAAGACCTGTGAGGAGGAAAGGATGAAGCTGCAGGAGGAGCATCAGAGGAAAGAAGAACGACATGTAAAAGAAGTGACAAAGGAGAGAGGGCGTCCAAGGAGAAAAGGACCAGGTGGAGAAGAGGCAGTGAAAGAGGAGGGGAGGTGTCTGAGGAGAAGAGGACAACATGGAGACAAAGAGGTCAAAGCGGAGAGAGGGCGTCCAAGGAGAAAAGGACCAGGTGGAGAAGAGGCAGTGAAAGAGGAGGGGAGGTGTCTGAGGAGAAGAGGACAACATGGAGCAGGAGAGAGGAAAAAAGATGATGTAAAGAAAAAGTGAAAAGCAAGAGGGAAAATGTTTTCACATAAAATGATTCTGTTCTGAAATATTTCAAATTAAACATTGTTTTGAAATAAAAAGTCAGCAAAAGAGTGTATGATGTTACATTTTATTTCCTGTTTTACACAATGAGAATATTTTGACAATACATTTACACTGCAGCCAGTTTCATAAACTACAAATAAATCAGGCATTATTGAAAATATATAAATTGAGAGAAGAAAATGTTGAAAAGAAGAATAGAAAGATAAATGTGTTTATAAACTGAAGCTTTTAGAGAGAAAGTGGTTTAGAGTTGTAATATAAACAATAATGTACATTTCCAAGATCAGTTGGTCTCACTAACATCAAAACATATCTAGTTTCCACATTTTTCTGGCAGAAATCTGAACTGATGGGCTCTTTATATTGAAGTGACATTTTTGATGTTCCAGAGTCATAAGACAAATGAGACGTTGGTCAATGACATGACCTTTGCCTGAGAGTGAATGTGGAATGTAGAAACTAGGGCTGCCAAGCAATGTGCGAGCCAAGATTGAGCCCTCTAGAGCATATGCTGTACCTAACATCTCTCAAACTGCTAAACTCAGCTATGACGCGTCAATTCACTTCCAGTTCATCTCAATTGAATGTAATATTATTGTGAATTTCTAATGTTCTTTTGTTAAATTTGTCACTGTCAAACTCACCTTCACAACTTATCTCCTGTTTTCTGCTCATGGTCTTGTAACCAGTGTCATATACAGAATCTTCCTTTGATTCTGCCTTCTTTTAGAGATAAAGAGATGACATTGGTACAAAGACGTAACTGCTCTAAACTCTTGAGCATCTTTGTTGCATATATTGTGCACAAAAAGAATCTATCAAGCAGAAACTCTGAACAGTATCAAAACTTATTTTGTTTCAAATAATGAAGTAATTTGGGAATCCTTATCACATGACAAGGTATCAGCATATATTAAATGACTACTTTAGACTTTGTTCTTCAGAGCTATGATTCAATTCTTAATATAGAAGATTATGGCTAACCAATTAGTGTTTTTAAGTGCTACTTTTCCCATTTGAAGGCACAGTCGCTTTTCTCTGGAATAAGACAGCTGGTTATGAAGGCCATCATGTGCTTTTCGACAGTGAAGGTCTCTTTCTCCCACATCCTTCTCTTGAAAGTTTGGTGACCTGTGAAACAAATGAATATTTCAGCATTTCTTAATGGAAGAGCCTATTTTCGCCATTTTTGCATTCTCTTGATTTTGCCATTTCATACCACATAAAAAATGTTTACCACACGCATGTTTGTTTGTTTTTCAGCACAATGTCACCTATATGCTCTGATCATTACTTTCTCACTTTAACCTACTTTATGAACGTATTGGTTTCAAAAATACACAAAAATCTATTATAGCATGCATTCACTGCACTAAGGAGTGTCAACTGAACTGATAATGAAATGAAATTACATGTTTATTGTCTATTCAATACTAGTGTATTCTTTATGTTAGTGTGGCTCCATCTTTTCTTTAAAAAAATGACCACTTAAGCCATAGAGTCCAAGCAGCATTATTTTTTTCAGTCATTAGGATTTTAATCTCCTTCCTTTTATGAGTAAACTGAGCTAGCTTACCTTTTCTCTCAGTCCTTAACCCTTTTATTTTTTCCTCCATAGCCTTTGGTGTGGACTTTAGCGCCCTCTTCAGGAGGTCCGTTGCATTATCCATTTTTTGCGGTGGCAGCCTCAAGCTTAATGCAAATGTGGCACCCTGGACATTTTATTAGTTCATACTATGTCCAGAATAATTTCTTTATAAGTTCTTGCAATTAACTTGGTCCCCCCACCATTATTTTTCTCATTAATATAGTTTAAAACGCTTTGTGTCACTTGTAAAAGACTCACCTGCTTCACCTGAAGTAATTGTAGGGCAATACCCATTTGCATCAGGAGGTGTCAGTATAGGCTTTGTAGCGAGGCTGACTGGTGCTGCGATGCTGTTGTAGCAGGAAGCAAGCTCAGTCGTAAAGCAAAGGACGGACAAGATAGCGGCACAGAAAGCCGACACTCATCCAAGACTGCTTGTGCCCGCCGTAGTGGTCAACGGAGTGAGTAAATAGTAGTTAATGGCGTCGCGCTGCAATGCTAGTAACCCTACCTTGTACTTTTATTGTTGTCATGTGAATAAATAATGAGTTCATAGGTTCATATACATGAAGCAGCCACCATAAACAGCTTAAAACATGTTGCATCTTAATGTTGTGTTCAGTAACTGATATGTTAAATGACTAATATGAGGAGTTTATTAGGTGCACAAATGCTCTGTAAACTGATTAACTGAACAAAAGGGTTAGTATCTTTAGTTTACATGAGTTATAATACAAATAAATAGTCAAGTCAAGTCAAGTCAGTTTTATTTATATAGCCCATTATCACAAAACAAGGTTTGCCTCAGAGGGCTTTACAGTGTACGACATCCCTCTGCCCTTAGACCCTCACATCACCCAAGGAAAAACTCCCCAAAAAGAACCCCTGTAACGGGGAAAAAAAAGAGGAAGAAACCTCAGGAAGAGCGGTAGAGGATAGTGAGGGATCCCTCTTCCAGGACGGACAGACGAGCAATAGATGTCGTAAATAGCAAGTGAAATACAATCATGGCAAAAAAGGAAAGAGAAAGAGAGGGGGGAGAGGGGGGGCACAGAACAATAGAAACAGATGCATGTCATATTACAATAATGGTAGGTGTGAAATTAGTAATTGCTCTCTATGATGATGTTGATAGAGATGATAACAGTCTCATGCATATGTGAAAGGGAGTTGTCCAAAGGCAAGATCACAGCATCGGCGCAACCAGGACCAGACCACGATCAGGGCGAGCGGGGGGCACAGAATCAGTACAGCCACAGCACGAGCACAACCAAAGGCAGGGTCGCAGCATCAGCACAGCTATCACCACGGTCAGGCACAGTCAAGGTTACGGCCAGGATCCAGGGAAACTAGGAAACAAGGGAGCAGGAACGCTCCCGAGAGGCAATGGGATTAGCGTAGTGCAGTTCAACAGACCCAGGCTCTGTAATCGCGAGCCCCAGGTGGTGAGAGTACCACATGGCTATCACAGAGCTAAGTTAAGCTTGCACATGGCAATGCAGTAAACAGACATGCATGATTTCTGATGGCAGCATTGAGAGAAGGAAAGGAGCTCAGCATATCAGAGGAAGTCCCCCGGCAGGTTAAACCTATGTCAGCCTAACTATGGGCTGGACCAGGCAACCTGAGCCAGCCCTAATTATAAGCTTTATCAAAGAGGAAGGTCTTAAGTCTACCCTTAAAAGTTGAAACGGTGTCTGCCTCCCTGACCGAAAATGGAAGATGGTTCCATAGGAGAGGAGCATGGTAGCTGAAGGCTCTGGTTCCTAACCTACTTTTGGAAATTTTGGGAATCACAAGTAACCCTGCGTTTTCAGAGCGCAGTGATCTTGAGGGTTGGTAAGGAACTATGAGCTGTGACAGATAGGATGGAGCCTGACCATTTAGAGCTTTATAAGTAAGGAGGAGGATTTTAAATTCAATCCTGGATTTCACAGGGAGCCAGTGCAAAGAAGCTAAAACAGGAGAAATATGATCCCTTTTCTTGCTTCCCGTTAAAACACGAGCAGCAGCGTTCTGCACCAGTTGGAGAGACCTAAGAGATTTGTTTGGGCAACCAAATAATAGGGAATTAGAGTAATCCAGCCTAGAGGTGACAAATGCATGTACTAATTTTTCAGCATCTGTTTGTGATAGGATATGTCTAATTTTTGCGATGTTACGCAAGTGAAAGAAAGCCGTCCTTGAAGTTTGTTTTATATGGGAGGCAAAGGATAAATCCTGGTCAAATAAAACTCCGAGGTTCCTTACAGTTGTGCTAGAGGCCAGGGTAATGCCATCTAGAGAAATTAAATTGTTGGAAAAGGAGCTTCTGAGGTGTTTTGGGCCAAGAACAATAACTTCAGTTTTGTCTGAATTCAACATCAGGAAATTACGGCTCATCCAGGCTTTTACATCCTTAAGACATGTTTGAAGTCTAGATAGCTGATCAGTTTCATCTGGTTTCATAGATAGATATAATTGCGTATCATCAGCATAACAATGGAAATTTAAGGAATGTTTTCTAATTATGTTGCCTAGCGGAAGCATATATAAAGTGAAAAGGATTGGTCCGAGCACCGAACCTTGTGGCACTCCAAAGCAGGCCTTTGTATGTGCGGAGGGTTGATCATTGATGTGAACAAATTGGGAACGATCTGATAAGTATGACCTAAACCAGGCTAGTGACGTTCCTTTAAGGCCAATTGAGGATTCAAGTCTGTGCAGTAAGATTTGATGGTCAATGGTGTCAAATGCAGCACTGAGATCTAATAGGATTAAAACAGAGACCAGACCTGTGTCAGAAGCGATAAATAAGTCGTTATTAATTTTTACTAGTGCCGTCTCTGTGCTATGATGAACTCTAAAGCCTGACTGACAGTTTGCATCTGCCATGGTCCTCATGAGAGACGACAGCAGAGAAATCTTCCCGCCAGTTTATCCAGATTTTAAAAACAAGATGAAAGGGCCCGGTGCTCCGCACACCAAACCGGACCAAAGTGGACCGACCAATAAAACAGCAGTACACAGCGAAGAAATTCTGATTAAGCAACTGGATGACTTTCTACAGCACGACGGGACGGCGGCGAGGCACATTTTAATCTATACAGTCAACAGCCCGTGTTTAAAAAGGGAAAAGCAAATTGTCCCTTGTATGTTTCAGCTTTTACGCAAAGCCCTTGAATGGCGTGAACATTATGGCATTTCTACTGCTGTGGAATTCACAACGTTTTGGGGACTAAGTGGTCCAAATTATTTTCAAAATCTCAACTATACCATCATCTCATGTCCCAGCAGTCATTTTCATGCGGACATTGTGAAATGCAAGGACATCCCTTTTAAGCTGGATCCCAAGAAATACCAGAACAGCGATTACCGTGACGTTCTGTCACAGGTTCAAGACAAGGATAAAAACACGCTCCTCAGGCAGGTCAACTCTGCTCGCAAAACGCTTGTGACCCTGGCAGCAGGATCGCCTGCTCTGCGTGACCATCATTTGCAGGGCGGAAAGCAGGTGATCGATTCGCTCACGTTCCCGCCGGCTGTACACGACAAAGTTTGTGAAATACTGAAGAGGGAGTGGGAAGAAATGGTCGACCACAGTTGGATGACTCCCATCAGACAGTGCATCACTGAAAAATTCAACGCAGCTGTAGTTGACGGTTTCAGAGAACAGCTCAAGTCATCTCTGGGGAACGACAGCCCCCTGCGGCTCCGCCGTGTACCTCTCAGGTCACCGAGAAGCCTGCAAAGAGTCTGGGGACTAAACGCAAACACTTACCTTCCATTTGGGAGGAGGACTCGACCTCCAGCAGCAACTGAAGGTTCTCAATTCCTTTTATTAGCAAGGAGCACATCCCAACAAGATCGCTTTTGAAAATTTATTGACATTAATTTTTTTGGTATAAATATTTTTTTTTTTTTCAATTATCTTTTTATTTAGTTTTAAATTTCAAAACATACAATCAGGGAAATGAAGAGAAAAATACACAAATGAAATAAAATAAAACATAAAACATAAGAAACTAATACATGACAGACAACAACAAGAAGTACCGCAGAGTAAATTAAATCAGTCCATGGTCACAGTTCGTCCTCTGAAAGTAATATTTGAGCATGCCAAACTCTGATGATGTGTGTCAGAGGTCCATAAGCAGTTCCCATATCTTCTGGAAGGCATCCCCCTTGTTTTTTAGAGTATATGTGCGTTGCTCCAGTCTTAAAGTTTCATTTAAGATTTATTTAAACAAGTCAAATGATGGGGGTCTTTGTTGATTCCATTTGAGCAAGATGCATTTCTTTGCTATATAAGATATTATGGTAATCCTCTTCCTGTTTGTGGTGTCCAGTGTCTTGTCCAGTTCCGTACCAAAGAGGTACCGTGTTGGTGTAATGTCCAACGGGGTTTCCACAACCTTGACAGTTAAATCATGTATTGCCTTCCAGAAATATTTTAATTTCCTGCAATCCCAAAAAACATGCATTATTGTCCCTTTACATGTTTTACAATGATGACATCTGGAAGATGAGTTAGGAAACATTTTACATAAACGTAGTGGAGTAAGGTATATTCTGTGCATGAATTTATAATTTTGTTCAATTATTTTATTGCAGGACAATGAGGAAAAAACATTCTGACAAATAGCATCCCACTGATCTTCATCAAAAGCACATCCCATATCCCTCTGCCATATGTTCCTAAGTGGGATTAATGAAGAGCTGTGATGGTCTAATAAAGCATTATAAATGACAGAGATTTTTCCTTTTAATGTTGTAGATTTCACCAAAATCTTTTCGAAATTTGTCAGCTCCAAGGACAGACGATTTTCTCTTTTCAGGGTATTTACTAAATGGCGAATTTGTAAATATTTGTAAAAGTCCTGTTTCAGATTTCCATATTCTGACATTAAGTCTGTAAAAGATTTGAGTGTTTCCTTTACAAACAAATGTTGGAGCTGACATATACCATTCTCTCTCCACTTTGCGAACAAGGAACTACCAATTGATGGTGGTAGATCTGGGTTTGAGGATAAGGGGGAAAGCCTGGAGATTTTGCCAAAATTCCCACAAAACTTATTTATATCTTGCCAAGCCTGAAGAGTGTTATAAACTACATATGTTTTCTTTATTTGATGTAGTGAACTTATATTGTTTATGAATGGTAGCCAGGTTGTGGAAATAGGAGTACAGAGTTCTTCTTCTATATCTATCCAATGTGCGTTATTGCGTTTTTGCACCCAGCTAATCAGGCCCTTTGTCTGGCGGCCCAGTAGTACATCTGTAAATCTGGTAATGCCAGTCCTCCTTTCTCTCTAGACTTTGTTAAAGTTGTAAAAGCTATTCTTGGTAGGGAATTCCTCCAGATAAAAGAGGTTAGCATTTTATTTATAGATTTAAAGAACATTTTATCCAGATAACAGGGCAGTGACTGAAATAGATAGCTAAGACGGGGCAGAACATTCATTTTAATTACATTAATTCGTCCAAGAAATGAAATGGGGAGCATTTTCCAATGTTCTAATTCTTCCTGAATCTTTTTAAGCAATGGAATGTAATTTATAGTGTAAAGATCTTTAAGTTTTATAGCCACGTTCACCCCAAGATATTTAAAGCTGTTTTGAGCCCAGGTGAATGGTGAAATGGCCCTGAGTTTACTAGAGACTGATGAATTAATTAATAAAGCTTTAGATTTTGTCAAGTTGACTTTATAGCCAGATATAGTTCCAAATTTAGTGATAAGTTCTAATACTGCTGGGATTGATCGCTCAGGGTTGGTTAAATATAGAATTATATCATCAGCATATAACGAAATTTTGTTCTTTGTTTTTCCAATATTGATACCAGCAATCTCTTCATTAGCCCGTATGGCTTCTGCGAGTGGCTCAATTGCCAGGTTAAATAAAAATGGAGATAATGGGCACCCTTTCCGACAACCTCGAAACAGATCAAATGTTTCGGTTAGGGTACAATTTACACATATTTTAGATTTTGGGTTGCTATACATAGATCTGACCCACCCAATGTATTTTTTGCCAAGGTTAAATTTCTCCAAAACGGCAAACATATATGACCACTCAACCCTATCAAACGCTTTTTTCAAGGCAAAGTAGGTATAAATTGGTATAAATATTGATGATGAATTATTGTGGGACGGATGGTTGAGTACAGTGTGGGGAGGCTTCGGTAGGGTATCCGCCGTGGCTCCCGGGCATGACAGACCCCTAGGACCCTACGGAGAGAAGGAGGAAAAAAGGAAGGAAGGTAACGGGGGGTGCAGAATACAAGAACAAAAGAGGAGGAGGAGCGGGTTTGGAAGATATTTTAAGTGGCGCGGTTCAGGTGTGGTTCTGCTCCTGAAATTCAGCTGGATAGCTTCACTTATGAAAGTATTTTGGTGCTCCAGCTGCTGCTGGAGGTCCCTCATGCTGGTCCCTCCGGGACACCTGGCCCCTTACGGCACACCAGGGCCTCTATGCTCCTGCTGTGGACTTCCAGGCTGTCCTCATACACCTTCTGGTGGGGGATTGCAGAGTCCAGGATTGCATACTGTAAAGTAAAAACAACCAATGTACATATTACCACAGTGTCATTTTGTATTCATTTAGAAAAGAATAGAGTTTGGTTTTTCTGATGAGCTAACAATAAATACGTCACATGATGGTATTTATTTCTTTTGTGAATTGATACTCATCCTCTCTGTCAGGTCTATGTGCATAACATTTCTTAATGATATTGTATATTTGTTGAGGAAACCTTGGTCACATGATTTCGTGCAGTCTGTCTTCTAATTTAACAATGTTTTCAAATCTTTAAAAAATAAATAAATAAAATAAAAATAACCTTAATAGCTTTTAAACTTGTAGTTACTTAAAAAAACACAGACAGGAATCTTCATAATATCATTACACAGCTGTTTTTAAAGTGTGTAATCAGCTGATATATGACTGTTTGTTCTTTCTTCAATAGAGGATTTTTGCCTTTTCACTTGTCAGTCTGGTAGTGCTGCATTTGTTCTTCATGAAAAAATAACCATTCATACAAAATAAAATTATTTGTAAAGAGGACTTTTGTACATGCTAAAACCAAAGAGCATTAAAACATATCAAGGTGTCCTCTCACAAATCTGAAAGTTATACCCTTCTTTATACAGACTGAAACTTTTTTTGTGGTCTTTGTCAGCCGAGGTGAAAGTGAGTCGTGTTGACCTCTGAAAGTCACCATAGAAGACGACACTTGACTGGGAACAAATAGTATTCCTGACTTCAGTGAGCTCACCATGTTTAACATATGAAGTTCACTTTAATTTCACTCAAATGCATTTTCGGCTGGCGTTATTTTAAATGGGTAGAAATCATTATTTAAGCTCAGCAGGGTAGGGCCAGGTCAGTACTTGAATGGGAGACCGCCTGGGACTACCTGGTGCTGTGTTTAGTTTTCGATTTTCACCAGCAGAGGGTGCTGCTGTTTACCTAATGGACACAGAGCAGACAGCAAACCATGTGGTGAGGGGGCTACAAAATGACCACTGAAAAACTCAATCAATCAATGGATGCTGATTTACAGTAGTGAATTCAGAACTTTTAAAAGTAAAAGAAAGAAATAAAATTAAAAATGTAAGTCATGCATTCAGAGATGAATAAATGAAAACGTTCGTAAATTAACATATAACTAACATATCTAAGTTTGCTGTAAAGCAGCTCTATAAGCAAAATATTAAAATGAATGCTCAAATAAAGTATTATTTAACCCTTTGAAATCTGAAAATCAACTGGACTGCTGCTCTCAATTTCTTGGATTTTAAAACAATATATACTTTTAGTAAAACAAAACAACCATTTGGTGCAAAAAAGAAGCTTTTCCATCTGTTATTTTGAAACTGTCAAGATCTTAAACTTTACTCAGAGATGTGGATTGTTATTTCCTTTAAATTATAAATATAATAAGTACAGATATTTCTGTTGTGTTTATTCAAAAATGTAGCTGGATAGTAAATTAAAAAGTACAAGTTTATTCTGTAGTCCAAAGAAAACAATAAGAAAGAGCAGATCCGAGATGGATTCAGTAGGAAATGTATTGGGAAAGGAAATAAGATGAAAAAAAGATGAGCTGCTATAGCTTGTTTTCAGTCATGTGATGCCAATAACACGTAAAAAGTCAGATGCAGGTCAGGAAGTGAAGAACAGCAGTTTGGAATCTTTTCGAAACTGCAGCTGCTTCTTTGCTGTTGAAAGTTCCGGAACTCGGAATGTATGGTGATGTCATCTGTCTTTGATGTGAGTGTGATGTCACGGAGAAAACATTCGGCCACAGTCTCAGAGGTTCTAGCTGACCTAAATATCACAAGATATCGCACACTTCTCACGAAGCCTCGTAACAAATGTTCTGTTGTTCTATTGAAATTTTAAGAAATGTTCAGTTAGAGAGCTGATCATGTGCAAACATTCAGAGTGTAATACATTTCCTTGTTGGACATCATGTAATTGTTTAAACTCACTGAACTCATTTGAGGACAAAAAGTTCGGCTAACAAAACGAGTGTGTTTCCAATCCAGTTTAAGTGTGTTCATGTAAATATGTGGAGGTCAATTAGTGGGCATCCAGCTAAATAAAATTCATTGACTTCATCAGCTAACCTGCTATCATTTTCAATCAGTGTGCTATCTAAATTCTCAGTCTGGCACTGGCTGCAGAGTGTTTTTACGAAATATAAGTAATGGCAGCGCATGCTTGACAAAGGTGACCCGAGCGTGGACTATACCAAATACTGTAAGGAGATCATGTGAGAAGTGACACGAAAGCACAGATGTAGGAGCCAGGAAATGAGTGAAAATGAGACGTGTAAACTAAACTAAGTGCTTATTGTAGTTGTGGTCAAATTATTGTACATTAAAGCAATTTTGTAATAATTGATTGTGCATGACACAGAGAGAAGAATTATCATACAAATACAATAATTATCGTACATCTGATAACACAGACAAGGTGAAGATTTTCTGGTGGTCTCAGTCCTGTTCCCCTCTGTGTTCTGCCAGCTCCTATCCCCTTCAGTATATATTGTTTTTAAAGACATGTTTAAATTCATTAAATGTTCTACAAGTTTTCAGCTTAACCCCTTCAACTGGAACACAATGATATTTAGTCCTCACTGTTGTTTAAACAAACAAATTCCTCTCACATCATGTCTACTTCCATTTGAAACAACTTCTGGCAAAGCCTCGATGTTTGGAGCCTGCTGCTTCCAGCAGAAGGAGCCTGGATGAAGACAACAAAAGTGCACATTGTCTTGACTTTGATTCCATTGTGTAAATTAAAGCAAAATATCACTTCTAATGTATCATGAATTATTGTGTATACACGGAAACAGGAAACCTCTAATGTATCATGAATTATTGTGTATACATGAAAACAGATTAATATGAACAGACAGCCATTTGATTGATACTCCCTGGAGTTCACACACAAAAAAACATGCTGCACTCATGAAAACTGTTAATCTGAAAGAAATCAAACTACTAAACACATCTGAGCAATAGTGTTATTATGACTTGTTAATTTGAGTTGGGAAAACCACATTTATTTTTGGCTGTATTTAAGTGTGTACTTTTTCCTACTGTTTTTGGAACATGTGATATTGAAGTTTTAGTAGTTTGAGTATTTGTTTATTGAGACTGGAATATAGATTTTGTGTGGGCCTCTTTTTTTTTTAATTTTAACTTTATTGTAGTTGGCCGTAAGGCTCGTTTGCTTTTGTCTGTTTTTTTTTGTTTGTTTCATATGTTTGAAATAAAGATTCATTCATTCAATTTACAACAGATTTCTTGTTCATCATCATGAAAACCACAAATCATGATCCAAACAGTAAAAACTGGAGACCGACTTTGATTGTTTCTGCTTCAGCTTTATTATAGAGACAATTGATTACTGATTGATACAGACCAGAATATAATAACAATCACATAAAAATAATCACATGAAAGATAACTCAAACTCCTTCAAATGAAATAAAAAAAATCACATCATCTGATTTAAAATCAAACATAAATTCAATACAAGATAAAAGGCAGTCACATGATCCAAAAGAAAAGCTGAGGTGAGAGCAGCGTTCACAGGTGAAGAACTGAAATGTTAAAGATGATGAACAACAGTGTGAGAGTGCAGAGCGCCCCCTGCTGTGTGTCAGGCTGCAGCCCAAAACTCTGATCCCTGAAGCCACACGGACCCACAACAGCACAAAGAAAATACACACACAAGATGTACAATATATACAAATATATCTGCACGCTGTCAGGTCAAAGGTCGACTTCTGACCTGAGAAACTTTGTCTCTCACTATTCTTATTTTTCTCTCTGTCTCTAAACATCAAGGTATAACATTTAAAATAAAACAAAAAGTATCATCCAGAAAAATTTCAGGCTGAAGCTTCAGCTGATTGTACTACTTAATATATTCTCACGAGGAACTCATTTTCTACTAAACATAACTATTAACAAAAGAAAGTGTAAAAACAAACACAGAATTCATAAGTTTTCTGAAATTTCATTCAAATTAAATCATATTCCAGCTCTATATTTATTAACCACATTTTTAAACATTTTTAAAAACAATACATTTTCATTGTGAACCAAACTTTACACATGTTAATTCACTGTCACAACCGTTCCACCTGTGAGCCCTGTGACAGACACACATGTGCTTTGTATGTTTTTTTTTCCAGTTTTATCCTGATATTTGATTTTCACTCTTCACTCACTCGTTCTATTTCAGCATCTTGAAACATCATTCTTAAGTCGTCACTGATTTGGCAGTTTTTAAATATGAAAAACTGTGTTTTAGGTAATTTCAGTGAGAGCTGGTCCTGGTCCTCCGGTTCACAGCGACCACGATGACACAGAGCGTCAGCAGCAGAAGGCTGAGCACTGACCATCTCACTTTGTAGAAGGTGGAGTGAACCCCAAACGGATCTCTGTACTTTAATGTGTACTCTACCTATGAACCATTTTTAGATACTTAAATATTTCCATTTCATGCAACCCAAATAAAAAAATTTACTTTTTTAACAGGTAGAACTTGTAAGTCATGTAAGTCATTTTCCAAGCATACAAAAGAATTAGTTCACTGACATTTATATTAATTTATCATTACTACACGGTCTTGAACTAAATAACTCCACTCCAAAACATTTGAAATGTACAGCACACAACCGGATATTTTAATTAAGTCAAGTCAAGTCAAGTCAGTTTTATTTATATAGCCCATTATCACAAAACAAGGTTTGCCTCAGAGGGCTTTACAGTGTACGACATCCCTCTGCCCTTAGACCCTCACATCACCCAAGGAAAAACTCCCCAAAAAGACACCCTGTAACGGGGGAAAAAAGGGAAGAAACAATAGAAACAGATGCATGTCATATTACAATAATGGTAGGTGTGAAATTAGTAATTGCTCTCTATGATGATGTTGACAGAGATGATAACAGTCTCATGCATATGTGAAAGGGAGTTGTCCAAAGGCAAGATCACAGCATCGGTGCAACCAGGACCAGACCACGATCAGGGCGAGCGGGGGGCACAGAATCAGTACAGCCACAGCACGAGCACAACCAAAGGCAGGGTCGCAGCATCAGCACAGCAATCACCACGGTCAGGCACAGTCAAGGTTACGGCCAGGATCCAGGGAAACTGGGAAACAAGGGAGCAGGAACGCTCCCGAGAGGCAATGGGATTAGCGTAGTGCAGTTCAACAGACCCAGGCTCTGTAATCGAGAGCCCCAGGTAGTGAGAGTACCACATGGCTATCACAGAGCTAAGTTAAGCTTGCACATGGCAATGCAGTTAACAGACATGCATGATTTCTGATGGCGGCATTGAGAGAAGGAAAGGAGCTCAGCGTATCAGAGGAAGTCCCCCGGCAGGTTAAACCTATGTCAGTTTAACTATGGGCTGGTCCAGGCAACCTGAGCCAGCCCTAATTATAAGCTTTATCAAAGAGGAAGGTCTTAAGTCTACCCTTAAAAGTTGAAACGGTGTCTGCCTCCTGACCGAAAATGGAAGATGGTTCCATAGGAGAGGAGCATGGTAGCTGAAGGCTCTGGTTCCTAACCTACTTTTGGAAATTTTGGGAACCACAAGTAACCCTGCTTTCAGAGCGCAGTGATCTTGAGGGTTGGTAAGGAACTATGAGCTGTGACAGATAGGATGGAGCCTGACCATTTAGAGCTTTGTAAGTAAGGAGGAGGATTTTAAATTCAATCCTGGATTTCACAGGGAGCCAGTGCAAAGAAGCTAAAACAGGAGAAATATGATCCCTTTTCTTGCTTCCCGTTAAAACACGAGCAACAGCGTTCTGCACCAGTTGGAGAGACCTAAGAGATTTGTTTGGGCAACCAAATAATAGGGAATTACAGTAATCCAGCCTAGAGGTGACAAATGCATGTACTAATTTTTCAGCATCTGTTTGGGACAGGATATGTCTAATTTTTGCGATGTTACGCAAGTGAAAGAAAGCCGTCCTTGAAGTTTGTTTTATATGGGAGGCAAAGGATAAATCCTGGTCAAATAAAACTCAGAGGTTCCTTACAGTTGTGCTAGAGGCCAGGGTAATGCCATCTAGAGAAATTAAATTGTTGGAAAAGGAGCTTCTGAGGTGTTTTGGGCCAAGAACAATAACTTCAGTTTTGTCTGAATTCAACATCAGGAAATTACGGCTCATCCAGGCTTTTACATCCTTAAGACATGTTTGAAGTCTAGATAGCTGATCAGTTTCATCTGGTTTCATAGATAGATATAATTGCGTATCATCAGCATAACAATGGAAATTTAAGGAATGTTTTCTAATTATGTTGCCTAGAGGAAGCATATATAAAGTGAAAAGGATTGGTCCGAGCACCGAACCTTGTGGCACTCCAAAGCAGACCTTTGTATGTGCGGAGGGTTGATCATTGATGTGAACAAATTGGGAACGATCTGATAAGTATGACCTAAAACCAGGCTAGTGACGTTCCTTTAAGGCCAATTGAGGATTCAAGTCTGTGCAGTAAGATTTGATGGTCAATGGTGTCAAATGCAGCACTGAGATCTAATAGGATTAAAACAGAGACCAGACCTGTGTCAGAAGCGATAAATAAGTCGTTATTAATTTTTACTAGTGCCGTCTCTGTGCTATGATGAACTCTAAAGCCTGACTGAAAGTCCTCGAATAAACTGTTGTCTCGGAGAAAGTCACAGAGCTGATGAGCAACCACTCTCTCAAGGATTTTAGAAATAAAGGGGAGATTAGATATCGGTCTATAGTTAGCTAAAATCTCAGGATCGAGAGTGGGCTTCTTTAGAAGAGGTTTAATGACAGCTACTTTAAAAGACTGGGGTACATAACCTGTCAATAAAGACGCGTTGATTATATCTAATAAAAAGTTGTCTAATAAAGGTAAAACTTCCTTAAGGAGCTTAGTTGGGATGGGGTCTAGCAGGCATGTTGATGGCTTAGATGCAGAAACCAAAGTATAGAGTTGATGAAGGTCAATGGGGGAGAAATGGTCTAGATAAATTTCGGTCTTGCTGCCATAATCAGGCTATCTGAGTTCGGGGTCAGGTCAGTTGAGGGTAAGAGGTGATGGATTTTATCTCGAATAGTTATGATTTTATTATTAAAGAAATTCATAAAGTCGTCACTGCTTAGGGCTGAAGGAATACAGGGCTCTATAGAGCTGTGACTCTGAGTCAACCTGGCTACAGTGTTGAAAAGAAACCTGGGATTGTTTTTGTTTTCCTCAATTAGTGATGAATAATAGTTTGCCCTGGCATGGCGGAGGGCCTTCTTATAGACTTTAAGACTGTCCAGCCAGACTAAACGGGACTCTTCCAGTTTGGTCGAACGCCAATGTCTTTCAAATTTTCGCGATGTTTGTTTCAATTTGCGAATCTGGAGGTTAAACCATGGGGCTAATTTTTTTTGTTTCATTATTTTCTTCTTGAAGGGTGCAACAGTGTCGAGAGCTGATCGCAGTGAGCCAGTAGCATTATCGATGAGACAGTCAATTTGGGAATGACTTAAGTTAGTAGTAGTGTGCTCAGGAGTTGTAAGACATGGTAATGATGTCAAAGCAGAGGGAATTAGTTTCTTAAATTTAGCCACTGCTGAGTCAGATAGACATCTAGAAGAGTAGCTCTTACTGAGAGGCTTGTAGTCAAGTAATAAAAAATTAAAAGTTATCAAATAATGGTCAGACAGAGCAGGAATCTCAGGAAAGACTGATAAATCTGCAATATCAATGCCGCATTTAAAGGACTAAATCGAGGGTGTGATTGTAGCGGTGGGTGGGTTTATGTACACACTGACTGAAGCCTATTGAATCCAAAAAGTGTGGAGAAAGCAGAACTAAGGCTGTCACTATTAACATCCATGTGAATGTTAAAATCCCCTACGATAATAATTTTGTCTGATTTGAGCACTAAACTTGATATAAGCTCAGAGAACTCAGATAGAAATTCAGAGTATGGGCCGGGGGCGCGGTACACTATGACAAATAGAATTGGCTGTAAAGTTTTCCAGGATGGGTGAGAAAGACTAAGAAAAAGGCTTTCAAATGAATTATAGTTTAACTTGGCCTTAGTGTGAATTGCTAAGCTTGAATCAAAAATAGTAGCGACTCCCCCTCCTCGGCCAGTGTCCCGCGCAACGTGACTATTTGTATGACCAGGAGGAGTGGATTCATTCAGGCTAACGTACTCTTCAGGACAAAGCCAGGTCTCAGTGAGGCATAATAAATCAATATGGTTATCCGATATTAAATCAGTGAATAAATGAGCCTTGGTTGATAAGGATCTAACGTTCAAGAGTCCGCATTTAATTCTCCTGTTATGATGCTGTATGACAGGAGATGAGTTAATTTTTATGAGATTTTCATGTACAACTCCCCTTTTGTTTATTTTAGTATTAAACAAATGAAGTGGTCGGGGGACAGACACTGTTTTTATAACATTTACATTATGGGTGTGTGACTGTGCTAGAGGAAGCTCAGAGAAGCGTGTAAGACTCCGACTCTGAAACCTGGTCCCAACTCTGGTTTGTCATGGCTTTGGGCCTCTAATAAAATCGGCCAGATTCTTAGAGAGGAGAGCGGCTCCATCCAAAGTGGGATGGATGCCGTCCCTTCGGATAAGACCAGGTTTACCCCAAAAGGAGCACCAATTATTAACGAAGCCCACATCATTTGCTGGACACCACCGCGACAACCAGCGGTTGAGTGCTGACATGCGGCTAAACATGTCATCACTGGTCACATTGGGGAGGGGTCCAGAGAAGATTACGGTGTCCGACATCGTCTTGGCGTACTCACACACCGACTCTATGTTAATTTTAGTGACCTCCGATTGACGTAACCGGGTGTCATTGCCGCCAACGTGAATAACAATCTTACTGTATTTACGTTTAGCCTTAGCCAGCAGCTTCAAATTTGACTCGACGTCGCCCGCTCTGGCCCCAGGGATACATTTGACTATGGCCGCTGGTGTCACTAACTTCACGTTTAAAAAAATAGAGCTACCAATGACCAGGGTTGTGTCCTCGGTCGGTGTGTGGCTGAGAGGGGCATACTTATTTGGAACGTGAAGGGGGGGTGGGTGGTGTGCCGCGGGCTTCGACTTACTATGCTTCGCCGACAGTCACCCAGCCTCCCGGCTGCACGGGGCTGCCGGGGACGGCTAGCAGAGGCTATGCTATGTCGGTCCCGCACCGGCTACAGGGGGCTCGCTAGCTATCGCAGCTACAGAGGGATTATCCACGGTGCGGAGCCGCGCTTCCAGATCGCAAAGCCTCGCCTCCAGCGCAGCAAATAAACTACACTAGTTACAGGTACCACTATCACTGAAGGAGGCAGAGGAGTAACTAAACATCTGACACACTGAGCAGGAGAGAGCAGAAGAGGGAGAGGAGCAGAGAGAAGCCATCGCTAACCAGAGCTAATGCTAACGAAGCTAACCGGCTAACAGTGAGAGAGCGGCTGTGAATACACAGAAAAAACCGCTGAGAGGAGGAGACAGCTGTGAGTGATTAAGTAAAACTTATGTGAGTTTTCAGTCACAGATAGATAAGAGCAGCCGAAGTAAGGAACAAGTTAGAAGATTAGCTGAGGATCGCTCGTAGGAGCAGCTCAGAGACGCTACCAGAGACACAGACAAGATACACCGGAAGTGATGTAACCCGCAATACGTCAGCACGTTGTCTTCAATTGAATCAATTGTGTATACGCCCAAACAGATTAATATGAATAAACAAACAGCTGTTTGATTAAAACTTCCTGGAGTTCACACACGAAAAAAACATGATTTAAATTTAAGATGCATTCATGAAAACTGTTCATTTGAAAGAAATCAAACTACTAAACACATCTGAGCAACAGTGTTATTATGACTTGTTAATTTGAGTTGGGAAAACCACATTTATTTTTGGCTTGTATTTAAGTGTGTACTTATTCCTACTGTTTTTGGAACATGTGATATTGAAGTTTTAGTAGTTTGAGTATTTGTTTATTGAGACTGGAATATAGGTTTTGTATGGGCCTCTTTTTTTTTTTATCTTCATTGCAGTCAAATGTAAGGCTCATTTGCTTTTGTCTGAGTTTGTTTTTTGTTTGTTTGTTTATTTTGCTTGGTTTGGTTTATATGTTTGAAATACAGATTAATTACTATAATTTACAAACCAACAGGTAAGTTACTTATTATCATTAAAACCAGAAATCACAATCCAAAAAACTGGAGACCAACTTTGATTGTTTCTGTTTCAGCTTTATTATAGACAATTGATTACTGGTTGATATAGATATAGAGTATAATAACAATCACGTAAAAATGATGTCATGAAAGATAACTCAAACTCGAAAAAAAAAAACCTCCTCAACTCTTTCGACGCCAAAAGATGAAGCAAGATTAAGGGTGAACTTTAATTTCATTTCTTCTTCAACTACGTTTTTAAAAGAGACAAACAAATTTACCTTGTACCTTGTATTGTCACCAATATGTAAGAACAATGCCAATGATTGTCACAGTTGTGCTTTTCTTCATAGTTTACAGAGGACATCATTAACGTGTTGATGACGCACATCACGGCGCAGACAAACCACAGGAGGAGAATGCCAGACAGCATCTTGCCCGTGTCTGGAACTGGTTAATATTCGTGGCCGATGGCAGAGTTCCTGCTGTGGCCCTGCCTTTATCATCGTACATTCAGAGTTCCGGAACTTTCATCTGAAATGAAGCAGTTGAAAGTTCCGGAACTCGGAATGTATGGTGATGTCATCTGGCTTTGTTGTGAGTGTGATGTCATGGAGAAAACATTCCGCCACAGTCTCAGAGGTTCTAGCTGATCTAAATATCACAAGAATATCGCACACTTCTCACGAAGCCTCGTAACAAATGTTCGATTGTTATTTAAAGTGGATTTTTGATGACATCATGTCATAGCTTAAACTCACTGAACTCATTTGAGGCCGAAAAACTTCGGCTTACGAAAGGCGTGTGTTTTCAATTCCAGTTTAAGTGTGTTTATGTAAATAGGTGGAGGCCAATTAGTGGGCATCCAGCTGAATAAATGTTTGTCATCACAAATTCATTGACTTCATCAGCTAACCTGCCATCATTTTCAATCACTGTGGACTACACCAAACACCTTTGGCTGTAAGGAGATCATGTGAGAAGTGATGCGAAAGCACAGATGTAGGAGCCAGGAAATGAGTGAAAATGAGATGTGTAAACTAAACTAAGTGCTTATTGTATTTGTGGTTAAATTATTGTAATGCGCTTACGGAAATTTTGTAATAATTGATTGTGCATCGCACAGAGGACAAAATTATCATACAAATACAATAATTATCGTGACATCTGACAACGCTTGAGAAGGTGAAGATTTTCTGGTGGTCTCAGTCCTGTTCCCCTCTGTGTTCTGCCACTTCCTACCTCTTCAGTACATATTGTTTTTAAAAACATGTTTAAATTCATTAAATGTTCCACATGTTTTCAGCTTAACCCCTTCTATGATTCCATTGTGTAAAATAAATCAAAATATCACCTCTAATGAATCATGAATCAATTGTGTATACGCCCAAACAGATTAATATGAATAAACAAACAGCTGTTTGATTAACACTTCCTGGAGTTCACACACGAAAAACATGATTTCAATTTTAGATGCATTCATGAAAACTGTTCATTTGAAAGAAATCAAACTACTAAACACATCTGAGCAATAGTGTTGTTATGACTTGTTAATTTGAGTTGGGAAAACCACATTTATTTTTGGCTTGTATTTAAGTGTGTACTTATTCCTACTGTTTTTGGAACATGTGATATTGAAGTTTTAGTAGTTTGAGTATTTGTTTATTGAGACTGGAATATAGGTTTTGTATGGGCCTCTTTTTTTTTTTTTTTTTTTTATCTTCATTGCAGTCAAATGTAAGGCTCATTTGCTTTTGTCTGAGTTTGTTTTTGTTTGTTTGTTTATTTTGCTTGGTTTGGTTTATATGTTTGAAATACAGATTAATTACTGTAATTTACAAACCAACAGATAAGTTACTTATTATCATTAAAACCAGAAATCACAATCCAAAAAACTGGAGACCAACTTTGATTGTTTCTGTTTCAGCTTTATTATAGACAATTGATTACTGGTTGATATAGATATAGAGTATAATAACAATCACGTAAAAATGATGTCATGAAAGATAACTCAAACTCCTTCAAATTGAAAAAAAAAACCTCCTCAACTCTTTCGACGCCAAAAGATGAAGCAAGATTAAGGGTGAACTTTAATTTCATTTCTTCTTCAACTACGTTTTTAAAAGAGACAAACAAATTTACCTTGTACCTTGTATTGTCACCAATATGTAAGAACAATGCCAATGATTGTCACAGTTGTGCTTTTCTTCATAGTTTACAGAGGACATCATTAACGTGTTGACATCACGGCGCAGACAAACCACAGGAGGAGAATGCCAGACAGCATCTTGCCCGTGTCTGGAACTGGTTAATATTCGTGGCCGATGGCAGAGTTCCTGCTGTGGCCCTGCCTTTATCATCAGACATTCAGAGTTCCGGAACTTTCATCTGAAATGAAGCAGTTGAAAGTTCCGGAACTCGGAATGTATGGTGATGTCATCTGGCTTTGTTGTGAGTGTGATGTCACGGAGAAAACATTCCGCCACAGTCTCAGAGGTTCTAGCTGACCTAAATATCACAAGATATCGCACACTTCTCACGAAGCCTCGTAACAAATGTTCGATTGTTATTTAAAGTGGATTTTGATGACATCATGTCATAGCTTAAACTCACTGAACTCATTTGTGGCGAAAACTTCAGCCACGAAAGGCGTGTGTTTTCAATTCCAGTTTAAGTGTGTTTATGTAAATAGGTGGAGGCCAATTAGTGGGCATCCAGCTGAATAAATGTTTGTCATCACAAATTCATTGACTTCATCAGCTAACCTGCCATCATTTTCAATCACTGTGGACTACACCAAACACGTTTGGCTGTAAGGAGATCATGTGAGAAGTGATGCGAAAGCACAGATGTAGGAGCCAGGAAATGAGTGAAAATGAGACGTGTAAACTAAACTAAGTGCTTATTGTATTTGTGGTTAAATTATTGTACGTTACGGAAATTTTGTAATAATTGATTGTGCATCGCACAGAGGACAAAATTATCATACAAATACAATAATTATCGTACATCTGACAACGCTGAGAAGGTGAAGATTTTCTGGTGGTCTCAGTCCTGTTCCCTCTGTGTTCTGCCACTTCCTACCTCTTCAGTACATATTGTTTTTAAAAACATGTTTAAATTCATTAAATGTTCCACATGTTTTCAGTTTAACCCCTTCTATGATTCCATTGTGTAAAATAAATCAAAATATCACCTCTAATGAATCATGAATCAATTGTGTATACGCCCAAACAGATTAATATGAATAAACAAACAGCTGTTTGATTAACACTTCCTGGAGTTCACACATGAAAAAACATGATTTCAATTTTAGATGCATTCATGAAAACTGTTCATTTGAAAGAAATCAAACTACTAAACACATCTGAGCAATAGTGTTGTTATGACTTGTTAATTTGAGTTGGGAAAACCACATTTATTTTTGGCTTGTATTTAAGTGTGTACTTATTCCTACTGTTTTTGGAACATGTAATATTGAAGTTTTAGTAGTTTGAGTATTTGTTTATTGAGACTGGAATATAGGTTTTGTATGGGCCTCTTTTTTTTTTAATCTTCATTGCAGTCAGCCGTAAGGCTCATTTGCTTTTGTCTGAGTTTGTTTTTTGTTTGTTTGTTTATTTTGCTTGCTTTGGTTTATATGTTTGAAATACAGATTAATTACTATAATTTACAAACCAACAGATAAGTTACTTATTATCATTAAAACCAGAAATCACAATCCAAAAAACTGGAGACCAACTTTGATTGTTTCTGTTTCAGCTTTATTATAGACAATTGATTACTGGTTGATATAGATATAGAGTATAATAACAATCACGTAAAAATGATGTCATGAAAGATAACTCAAACTCCTTCAAATTGAAAAAAAAAACCTCCTCAACTCCTTCGACGCCAATAGATGAAGCAAGATTAAGGGTGAACTTTAATTTCGTTTCTTCTTCAACTACATTTTTAAAAGAGACAAACAAATTTACCTTGTACCTTGTATTGTCACCAATATGTAAGAACAATGCCAATGATTGTCACGGTTGTGCTTTTCTTCATAGTTTACAGAGGACATCATTAACGTGTTGATGACGCACATCACGGCGCAGACAAACCACAGGAGGAGAATGCCAGACAGCATCTTGCCCGTGTCTGGAACTGGTTAATATTCGTGGCCGATGGCAGAGTTCCTGCTGTGGCCCTGCCTTTATCATCAGACATTCCGAGTTCCGGAACTTTCATCTGAAATGAAGCAGTTGAAAGTTCCGGAACTCGGAATGTATGGTGATGTCATCTGGCTTTGTTGTGAGTGTGATGTCACGGAGAAAACATTCCGCCACAGTCTCAGAGGTTCTAGCTGACCTAAATATCACAAGATATCGCACACTTCTCACGAAGCCTCGTAACAAATGTTCGATTGTTATTTAAAGTGGATTTTTGATGACATCATGTCATAGCTTAAACTCACTGAACTCATTTGTGGCCGAAAAACTTCGGCTTACGAAAGGCGTGTGTTTTCAATTCCAGTTTAAGTGTGTTTATGTAAATAGGTGGAGGCCAATTAGTGGGCATCCAGCTGAATAAATGTTTGTCATCACAAATTCATTGACTTCATCAGCTAACCTGCCATCATTTTCAATCACTGTGGACTACACCAAACACCTTTGGCTGTAAAGAGATCATGTGAGAAGTGATGCGAAAGCACAGATGTAGGAGCCAGGAAATGAGTGAAAATGAGACGTGTAAACTAAACTAAGTGCTTATTGTATTCGTGGTTAAATTATTGTACGTTACGGAAATTTTGTAATATATGATTGTGCATCGCACAGAGGACAAAATTATCATACAAATACAATAATTATCGTACATCTGACAACGCTGAGAAGGTGAAGATTTTCTGGTGGTCTCAGTCCTGTTCCCCTCTGTGTTCTGCCACTTCCTACCTCTTCAGTACATATTGTTTTTAAAAACATGTTTAAATTCATTAAATGTTCCACATGTTTTCAGTTTAACCCCTTCTATGATTCCATTGTGTAAAATAAATCAAAATATCACCTCTAATGAATCATGAATCAATTGTGTATACGCCCAAACAGATTAATATGAATAAACAAACAGCTGTTTGATTAACACTTCCTGGAGTTCACACATGAAAAAACATGATTTCAATTTTAGATGCATTCATGAAAACTGTTCATTTGAAAGAAATCAAACTACTAAACACATCTGAGCAATAGTGTTATTATGACTTGTTAATTTGAGTTGGGAAAACCACATTTATTTTTGGCTTGTATTTAAGTGTGTACTTATTCCTACTGTTTTTGGAACATGTGATATTGAAGTTTTAGTAGTTTGAGTATTTGTTTATTGAGACTGGAATATAGGTTTTGTATGGGCCTCTTTTTTTTTTTTTGTTTTATCTTCATTGCAGTCAGCCGTAAGGCTCATTTGCTTTTGTCTGAGTTTGTTTTTTGTTTGTTTGTTTATTTTGCTTGGTTTGGTTTATATGTTTGAAATACAGATTAATTACTATAATTTACAAACCAACAGATAAGTTACTTATTATCATTAAAACCAGAAATCACAATCCAAAAAACTGGAGACCAACTTTGATTGTTTCTGTTTCAGCTTTATTATAGACAATTGATTACTGGTTGATATAGATATAGAGTATAATAACAATCACGTAAAAATGATGTCATGAAAGATAACTCAAACTCCTTCAAATTGAAAAAAAAAAACCTCCTCAACTCCTTCGACGCCAATAGATGAAGCAAGATTAAGGGTGAACTTTAATTTCATTTCTTCTTAAACTACGTTTTAAAAGAGACAAACAAATTTACCTTGTACCTTGTATTGTCACCAATATGTAAGAACAATGCCAATGATTGTCACGGTTGTGCTTTTCTTCATAGTTTACAGAGGACATCATTAACGTGTTGATGACGCACATCACGGGCGCAGACAAACCACAGGAGGAGAATGCCAGACAGCATCTTGCCCGTGTCTGGAACTGGTTAATATTCGTGGCCGATGGCAGAGTTCCTGCTGTGGCCCTGCCTTTATCATCAGATATTCAGAGTTCCGGAACTTTCATCTGAAATGAAGCAGTTGAAAGTTCCGGAACTCGGAATGTATGGTGATGTCATCTGGCTTTGTTGTGAGTGTGATGTCACGGAGAAAACATTCGGCCACAGTCTCAGAGGTTCTAGCTGACCTAAATATCACAAGAATATCGCACACTTCTCACGAAGCCTCGTAACAAATGTTCGATTGTTATTTAAAGTGGATTTTTGATGACATCATGTCATAGCTTAAACTCACTGAACTCATTTGAGGCCGAAAAACTTCGGCTTACGAAAGGCGTGTGTTTTCAATTCCAGTTTAAGTGTGTTTATGTAAATAGGTGGAGGCCAATTAGTGGGCATCCAGCTGAATAAATGTTTGTCATCACAAATTCATTGACTTCATCAGCTAACCTGCCATCATTTTCAATCACTGTGGACTACACCAAACACGTTTGGCTGTAAGGAGATCATGTGAGAAGTGATGCGAAAGCACAGATGTGGGAGCCAGGAAATGAGTGAAAATGAGACGTGTAAACTAAACTAAGTGCTTATTGTATTTGTGGTTAAATTATTGTACGTTACGGAAATTTTGTAATAATTGATTGTGCATCGCACAGAGGACAAAATTATCATACAAATACAATAATTATCGTACATCTGACAACGCTGAGAAGGTGAAGATTTTCTGGTGGTCTCAGTCCTGTTCCCCTCTGTGTTCTGCCACTTCCTACCTCTTCAGTACATATTGTTTTTAAAAACATGTTTAAATTCATTAAATGTTCCACGTTTTCAGTTTAACCCCTTCTATGATTCCATTGTGTAAAATAAATCAAAATATCACCTCTAATGAATCATGAATCAATTGTGTATACGCCCAAACAGATTAATATGAATAAACAAACAGCTGTTTGATTAACACTTCCTGGAGTTCACACACGAAAAAACATGATTTCAATTTTAGATGCATTCATGAAAACTGTTCATTTGAAAGAAATCAAACTACTAAACACATCTGAGCAATAGTGTTATTATGACTTGTTAATTTGAGTTGGGAAAACCACATTTATTTTTGGCTTGTATTTAAGTGTGTACTTATTCCTACTGTTTTTGGAACATGTGATATTGAAGTTTTAGTAGTTTGAGTATTTGTTTATTGAGACTGGAATATAGGTTTTGTATGGGCCTCTTTTTTTTTTTATTTTCATTGCAGTCAGCCGTAAGGCTCATTTGCTTTTGTCTGAGTTTGTTTTTTGTTTGTTTGTTTATTTTGCTTGCTTTGGTTTATATGTTTGAAATACAGATTAATTACTATAATTTACAAACCAACAGATAAGTTACTTATTATCATTAAAACCAGAAATCACAATCCAAAAAACTGGAGACCAACTTTGATTGTTTCTGTTTCAGCTTTATTATAGACAATTGATTACTGGTTGATATAGATATAGAGTATAATAACAATCACGTAAAATGATGTCATGAAAGATAACTCAAACTCCTTCAAATTAAAAAAAATATCCTCCTCAACTCCTTCGACGCCAATAGATGAAGCAAGATTAAGGGTGAACTTTAATTTCATTTCTTCTTAAACTACGTTTTTAAAAGAGACAAACAAATTTACCTTGTACCTTGTATTGTCACCAATATGTAAGAACAATGCCAATGATTGTCACGGTTGTGCTTTTCTTCATAGTTTACAGAGGACATCATTAACGTGTTGATGACGCACATCACGGCGCAGACAAACCACAGGAGGAGAATGCCAGACAGCATCTTGCCCGTGTCTGGAACTGGTTAATATTCGTGGCCGATGGCAGAGTTCCTGCTGTGGTTCTGCCTTTATCACCATCAGAGATTCAGAGTTCCGGAACTTTCATCTGAAATGAAGCAGTTGAAAGTTCCGGAACTCGGAATGTATGGTGATGTCATCTGGCTTTGTTGTGAGTGTGATGTCACGGAGAAAACATTCGGCCACAGTCTCAGAGGTTCTAGCTGACCTAAATATCACAAGAATATCGCACACTTCTCACGAAGCCTCGTAACAAATGTTCGATTGTTATTTAAAGTGGATTTTTGATGACATCATGTCATATCTAAACTCACTGAACTCATTTGAGGCCGAAAACTTCGCTTCCGAAAGGCGTGTGTTTTCAATTCCAGTTTAAGTGTGTTTATGTAAATAGGTGGAGGCCAATTAGTGGGCATCCAGCTGAATAAATGTTTGTCATCACAAATTCATTGACTTCATCAGCTAACCTGCCATCATTTTCAATCACTGTGGACTACACCAAACACGTTTGGCTGTAAGGAGATCATGTGAGAAGTGATGCGAAAGCACAGATGTGGGAGCCAGGAAATGAGTGAAAATGAGACGTGTAAACTAAACTAAGTGCTTATTGTATTTGTGGTTAAATTATTGTACGTTACGGAAATTTTGTAATAATTGATTGTGCATCGCACAGAGGACAAAATTATCATACAAATACAATAATTATCGTACATCTGACAACGCTGAGAAGGTGAAGATTTTCTGGTGGTCTCAGTCCTGTTCCCCTCTGTGTTCTGCCACTTCCTACCTCTTCAGTACATATTGTTTTTAAAAACATGTTTAAATTCATTAAATGTTCCACGTTTTCAGTTTAACCCCTTCTATGATTCCATTGTGTAAAATAAATCAAAATATCACCTCTAATGAATCATGAATCAATTGTGTATACGCCCAAACAGATTAATATGAATAAACAAACAGCTGTTTGATTAACACTTCCTGGAGTTCACACACGAAAAACATGATTTCAATTTTAGATGCATTCATGAAAACTGTTCATTTGAAAGAAATCAAACTACTAAACACATCTGAGCAATAGTGTTATTATGACTTGTTAATTTGAGTTGGGAAAACCACATTTATTTTTGGCTTGTATTTAAGTGTGTACTTATTCCTACTGTTTTTGGAACATGTGATATTGAAGTTTTAGTAGTTTGAGTATTTGTTTATTGAGACTGGAATATAGGTTTTGTATGGGCCTCTTTTTTTTTTTATTTTCATTGCAGTCAGCCGTAAGGCTCATTTGCTTTGTCTGAGTTTGTTTTTTGTTTGTTTGTTTATTTTGCTTGCTTTGGTTTATATGTTTGAAATACAGATTAATTACTATAATTTACAAACCAACAGATAAGTTACTTATTATCATTAAAACCAGAAATCACAATCCAAAAAACTGGAGACCAACTTTGATTGTTTCTGTTTCAGCTTTATTATAGACAATTGATTACTGGTTGATATAGATATAGAGTATAATAACAATCACGTAAAAATGATGTCATGAAAGATAACTCAAACTCCTTCAAATTGAAAAAAAAAACCTCCTCAACTCTTTCGACGCCAAAAGATGAAGCAAGATTAAGGGTGAACTTTAATTTCATTTCTTCTTCAACTACGTTTTTAAAAGAGACAAACAAATTTACCTTGTACCTTGTATTGTCACCAATATGTAAGAACAATGCCAATGATTGTCACAGTTGTGCTTTTCTTCATAGTTTACAGAGGACATCATTAACGTGTTGATGACGCACATCACGGCGCAGACAAACCACAGGAGGAGAATGCCAGACAGCATCTTGCCCGTGTCTGGAACTGGTTAATATTCGTGGCCGATGGCAGAGTTCCTGCTGTGGTTCTGCCTTTATCATCCGTACATTCAGAGTTCCGGAACTTTCATCTGAAATGAAGCAGTTGAAAGTTCCGGAACTCGGAATGTATGGTGATGTCATCTGGCTTTGTTGTGAGTGTGATGTCATGGAGAAAACATTCCGCCACAGTCTCAGAGGTTCTAGCTGATCTAAATATCACAAGAATATCGCACACTTCTCACGAAGCCTCGTAACAAATGTTCGATTGTTATTTAAAGTGGATTTTTGATGACATCATGTCATAGCTTAAACTCACTGAACTCATTTGAGGCCGAAAAACTTCGACTTTAAAGGCGTGTGTTTTCAATTCCAGTTTAAGTGTGTTTATGTAAATAGGTGGAGGCCAATTAGTGGGCATCCAGCTGAATAAATGTTTGTCATCACAAATTCATTGACTTCATCAGCTAACCTGCCATCATTTTCAATCACTGTGGACTACACCAAACACCTTTGGCTGTAAGGAGATCATGTGAGAAGTGATGCGAAAGCACAGATGTAGGAGCCAGGAAATGAGTGAAAATGAGACGTGTAAACTAAACTAAGTGCTTATTGTATTTGTGGTTAAATTATTGTACGTTACGGAAATTTTGTAATAATTGATTGTGCATCGCACAGAGGACAAAATTATCATACAAATACAATAATTATCGTACATCTGACAACGCTGAGAAGGTGAAGATTTTCTGGTGGTCTCAGTCCTGTTCCCCTCTGTGTTCTGCCACTTCCTACCTCTTCAGTACATATTGTTTTTAAAAACATGTTTAAATTCATTAAATGTTCCACATGTTTTCAGCTTAACCCCTTCTATGATTCCATTGTGTAAAATAAATCAAAATATCACCTCTAATGAATCATGAATCAATTGTGTATACGCCCAAACAGATTAATATGAATAAACAAACAGCTGTTTGATTAACACTTCCTGGAGTTCACACACGAAAAACATGATTTCAATTTTAGATGCATTCATGAAAACTGTTCATTTGAAAGAAATCAAACTACTAAACACATCTGAGCAATAGTGTTGTTATGACTTGTTAATTTGAGTTGGGAAAACCACATTTATTTTTGGCTTGTATTTAAGTGTGTACTTATTCCTACTGTTTTTGGAACATGTGATATTGAAGTTTTAGTAGTTTGAGTATTTGTTTATTGAGACTGGAATATAGGTTTTATATGGGCCTCTTTTTTTTTTTTTTATCTTCATTGCATAAGGCTCATTTGCTTTTGTCTGAGTTTGTTTTTTGTTTGTTTGTTTATTTTGCTTGGTTTGGTTTATATGTTTGAAATACAGATTAATTACTGTAATTTACAAACCAACAGATAAGTTACTTATTATCATTAAAACCAGAAATCACAATCCAAAAAACTGGAGACCAACTTTGATTGTTTCTGTTTCAGCTTTATTATAGACAATTGATTACTGGTTGATATAGATATAGAGTATAATAACAATCACGTAAAAATGATGTCATGAAAGATAACTCAAACTCCTTCAAATTGAAAAAAAAAAACCTCCTCAACTCCTTCGACGCCAATAGATGAAGCAAGATTAAGGGTGAACTTTAATTTCATTTCTTCTTCAACTACGTTTTTAAAAGAGACAAACAAATTTACCTTGTACCTTGTATTGTCACCAATATGTAAGAACAATGCCAATGATTGTCACGGTTGTGCTTTTCTTCATAGTTTACAGAGGACATCATTAACGTGTTGATGACGCACATCACGCGCAGACAAACCACAGGAGTAGAATGCCAGACAGCATCTTGCCCGTGTCTGGAACTGGTTAATATTCGTGGCCGATGGCAGAGTTCCTGCTGTGGCCCTGCCTTTATCATCAGACATTCCGAGTACCGGAACTTTCATCTGAAATGAAGCAGTTGAAAGTTCCGGAACTCGGAATGTATGGTGATGTCATCTGGCTTTGTTGTGAGTGTGATGTCACGGAGAAAACATTCCGCCACAGTCTCAGAGGTTCTAGCTGACCTAAATATCACAAGATATCGCACACTTCTCACGAAGCCTCGTAACAAATGTTCGATTGTTATTTAAAGTGGATTTTTGATGACATCATGTCATAGCTTAAACTCACTGAACTCATTTGAGGCCGAAAAACTTCAAGCCACGAAAGGCGTGTGTTTTCAATTCCAGTTTAAGTGTGTTTATGTAAATAGGTGGAGGCCAATTAGTGGGCATCCAGCTGAATAAATGTTTGTCATCACAAATTCATTGACTTCATCAGCTAACCTGCCATCATTTTCAATCACTGTGGACTACACCAAACACCTTTGGCTGTAAAGAGATCATGTGAGAAGTGATGCGAAAGCACAGATGTAGGAGCCAGGAAATGAGTGAAAATGAGACGTGTAAACTAAACTAAGTGCTTATTGTATTTGTGGTTAAATTATTGTAATGCTACGGAAATTTTGTAATAATTGATTGTGCATCGCACAGAGGACAAAATTATCATACAAATACAATAATTATCGCACATCTGACAACGCTGAGAAGGTGAAGATTTTCTGGTGGTCTCAGTCCTGTTCCCCTCTGTGTTCTGCCACTTCCTACCTCTTCAGTACATATTGTTTTTAAAAACATGTTTAAATTCATTAAATGTTCCACATGTTTTCAGTTTAACCCCTTCTATGATTCCATTGTGTAAAATAAATCAAAATATCACCTCTAATGAATCATGAATCAATTGTGTATACGCCCAAACAGATTAATATGAATAAACAAACAGCTGTTTGATTAACACTTCCTGGAGTTCACACACGAAAAAACATGATTTAAATTTAAGATGCATTCATGAAAACTGCTCATTTGAAAGAAATCAAACTACTAAACACATCTGAGCAATAGTGTTATTATGACTTGTTAATTTGGTTGGGAAACCACATTTATTTTTGGCTTGTATTTAAGTGTGTACTTATTCCTACTGTTTTTGGAACATGTGATATTGAAGTTTTAGTAGTTTGAGTATTTGTTTATTGAGATTGGAATATAGGTTTTGTATGGGACTCTTTTTTTTTTTTTATCTTCATTGCAGTCAATGTAAGGCTCATTTGCTTTTGTCTGAGTTTGTTTTTGTTTGTTTGTTTATTTTGCTTGGTTTGGTTTATATGTTTGAAATACAGATTAATTACTATAATTTACAAACCAACAGATAAGTTACTTATTATCATTAAAACCAGAAATCACAATCCAAAAATCTGGAGACCAACTTTGATTGTTTCTGTTTCAGCTTTATTATAGACAATTGATTACTGGTTGATATAGATATAGACTATAATAACAATCACGTAAAAATGATGTCATGAAAGATAACTCAAACTCCTTCAAATTGAAAAAAAAAACCTCCTCAACTCCTTCGACGCCAAAAGATGAAGCAAGATTAAGGGTGAACTTTAATTTAATTTCTTCTTCAACTACGTTTTTAAAAGAGACAAACAAATTTACCTTGTACCTTGTATTGTCACCAATATGTAAGAACAATGCCAATGTTTGTTACGGTTGTGCTTTTCTTCATGGTTTACAGAAGACATCATTAACGTGTTGATGACGCACATCACGGCGCAGACAAACCACAGGAGGAGAATGCCAGACAGCATCTTGCCCGTGTCTGGAACTGGTTAATATTCGTGGCCGATGGCAGAGTTCCTGCTGTGGCCCTGCCTTTATCATCAGAGATTCAGAGTTCCGGAACTTTCATCTGAAATGAAGCAGTTGAAAGTTCCGGAACTCGGAATGTATGGTGATGTCATCTGGCTTTGTTGTGAGTGTGATGTCACGGAGAAAACATTCGGCCACAGTCTCAGAGGTTCTAGCTGACCTAAATATCACAAGATATCGCACACTTCTCACGAAGCCTCGTAACAAATGTTCGATTGTTATTTAAAGTGGATTTTTGATGACATCATGTCATAGCTTAAACTCACTGAACTCATTTGAGGCCGAAAAACTTCGGCTTACGAAAGGCGTGTGTTTTCAATTCCAGTTTAAGTGTGTTTATGTAAATAGGTGGAGGCCAATTAGTGGGCATCCAGCTGAATAAATGTTTGTCATCACAAATTCATTGACTTCATCAGCTAACCTGCCATCATTTTCATTCACTGTGGACTACACCAAACACCTTTGGCTGTAAGGAGATCATGTGAGAAGTGATGCAAAAGCACAGATGTAGGAGCCAGGAAATGAGTGAAAATGAGACGTGTAAACTAAACTAAGTGCTTATTGTATTTGTGGTTAAATTATTGTACATTACGGAAATTTTGTAATAATTATTATTAATTATGCATTGCACAGAGGACAAAATTATCATACAAATACAATAATTATCCTACATCTGACAACACTGAGAAGGTGAAGATTTTCTGGTGGTCTCAGTCCTGTTCCCCTCTCTGTTCTACCACTTCCTATCCCCTTCAGTACATATTGTTTTTAAAAACATGTTTAAATTCATTAAATGTTCCACGTTTTCAGCTTAACCCCTTCTATGATTCCATTGTGTAAAATAAATCAAAATATCACCTCTAATGAATCATGAATCAATTGTGTATACGCGGAAACTAATATGAATAAACAAAAAGCTGTTTTATTAAAACTTCCTGGAGTTCACGCACGAAAAAACATGATTTAAATTTAAGATGCATTCATGAAAACTGTTCATTTGAAAGAAATCAAACTACTAAACACATCTGAGCAATAGTGTAATTATGACTTGTTAATTTGAGTTGGGAAAACCACATTTATTTTTGGCTTGTATTTAAGTGTGTACTTATTTCTACTGTTTTGGAACATGTGATATTGAAGTTTTAGCAGTTTAAGTATTTGTTTACTGAGACTGGAATACAGGTTTTGTATGGGCCTCTTTTTTTTTTAAACTTCATTGCAGTCGGCCGTAAGGCTCGTTTGCTTTTGTCTGTGTTTTTGTTTGTTTGTTTGTTTCATATGTTTGAAATAGAGATTCATTCATTCAATTAACAACAGATTTGTTGCTTATTATCATTAAAACCAGAAATCACAATCCCAATAAGTAAAAACTGGAGACCAACTTTGATTGTTTCTGTTTCAGCTTTATTGTCGACAATTGATTACTGGTTGATATAGACTATAATAACAATCACGTAAAAATGATATCATGAAAGATAACTCAAACTCCTTCAAATTAAAAAAAAATCACATCATCATGATTTCAAATCAAATATCAGTTCAATACAACAAGATAAAGTCAGTGACATGATCCAAAAGAAAAGCTGAGGTGAGAGCAGCGTTCACAGGTGAAGAACTGAAATGTTAAAGATGATGAACAACAGTGTGAGAGTGCAGAGCGCCCCCTGCTGTGTGTCAGGCTGCAGCCCAAAACTCTGATCCCTGAAGCCACACGGACCCACAACAGCACAAAGAAAATACACACACAATATGTACAATATATACAGATATATCTGCACGCTGTCAGGTCAAAGGTCGACTTCTGACCTGAGAAACTTTGTCTCTCACTATTCTTATTTTTCTCTCTTTCTAAACATCAAGGTATAACATTTAAAATAAAACAAAAAGTATCATCCAGAAAAATTTCAGACTGAAGCTTCAGCTGATTGTACTACTTAATATATTCTCACGAGGAACTCATTTTCTACTAAACATAACTATTAACAAAACAAAGTGTAAAAACAAACACAGAATTCATAAGTTTTCTGAAATTTCATTCAGATTAAACCACATTGCCATTCCTATATTTATTAACCACATTTTAAATCTTTTTTTTTAAAATAAGTTTTAATTGTTAACAAGACTTTAAAAATTTTAATTCACTGTCACAACTGCTCCACCTGTGAGCCCTGTGACAGACACACATGTGCTTTGCATGTTTTTTTCCAGCTTTATCCTGACATTTGATTTTCATGAACTCGTTCTATTTCAGCATCTTGAAACATCATTCTTATGTCGTCACTGATTTGCCAGTTTTTAAATATGAAAAACTGTGTTTTAGGTCATTTCAATGATAGCTGGTCCTGGTCCTCCGGTTCACAGCGACCACGATGACACAGAGCGTCAGCAGCAGAAGGCTGAGCACTGACCATCTCACTTTGTAGAAGGTGGAGTGAACCCCAAACGGATCTCTGTACTGTAACACTGTTTTGCTTGATGACCGACATTGAAAAGGTTTACCCCAAACTGCACACCAATACTCTCCTGTGTCTCTCAGTGAGACATTAGAGATAACCAAAGTACCACCATCCCTGTACCTTATTCTTCTCATCCCCCTTAAAGGCCATATATTAACAGCTCTGCCTTCTGTTTGGTTCGACTTAATGAACCAAAAATACCACCGCCCCCTTTCCTGATCTTTGCATCTGAGAGTGACGTTTTCTCCCTCTGAGAAGAGCTCTACATCAGGAGGACCAAAGTTAGGACACACCACCAGATAGTACTTTTTCTCACTGACAGGAGTTTTACAGACGTACTCACCTGAGTGGTTTAACGTCAGTGATGAAACCACCAGAGAGTAGTTTTGGTCCACAGTCTTGTTTGGTTGTTCTATGGTATTTACAGCCCAGCGTGGGGGCTGGTCATCACTGAAATCAGTGAGAGCGCACGGTAACACGGCCGTCTCTCCCACTGAGCGATAGATCGCCTCAGTGTACACCTTTAACACTACAGAGTCACTGCTGACACACTGCTGTTGCTCCATCAGCAGACAGGTGAACTCTGTCTTGGCTGTTGTTGTGAAATTAAACACGTGAAGAGCTGATGTGTTTTTATTCAGTTGGTATCTTCCTCCAACATCATCCATCACTGATGTCTCATTGTCCCCAAAAACTCTGCTCCATATTTCCTGTTTAAATCCAAAGTCACGTCTGAGCCACAGGACGTTCAGATTGTCAGCCGCTCCCTCACATGACAGAACCTCTGTTCCCCCAGCTGTCACTCCAAAACCTCTTCCATGAACCACTCTCCTGCAGACGATGACAGAGCTGTTCTTGTCATGTGTGACTCTGCGGTCCAACACTCCTCTCGGTACGGGCCGGAGTCTGAGTGGGTCAGGTTGTGGATCTTGTAAGAAGAGATATTGTTTGTGCTGATGACTGAGAGTCGTTGTTTCAGGTCTTCAGGTGCTGTGGAGTTGTGGGACCAGAGGTCAGAGGTGTTCCACAGGACGAGCTTCTCCTCACCAACAGACCTGGAGATCAGGCAGGAGTCGGCCTCCTCGGGGAGCTCGAAGGTGTAAGAGTCCCGTTCCTTCTTGATGCTGATGAGTTCTTGTGCATGAATGTTGTTGATGAGAGCAAACAGCAGGAACCAGAGCTCTGTGACTGCAGCCATTCTGCTCCGAGGTCTCCGTCTGAGAGTCTGTCAAACACTGACAGCTCATGAACTCTGTGTCAACCCTCTTCATCAGCTTCTCTCTGCGGTCTCAACAACCTGTCACATGTCTTTATCTCTTCATCAGCGGAAACTTCGATGCACCCGGCTCTCTATCCAGTCATCTCTGTCAGTGAGGCTGTCGTGTCTTAAAACACACATTACTGAGGAACTGAAATGATTTTACAGAACTGGGTTGGTTTGGATTTAATTTGTTCATGCCTCAAACAGACAGGGTCTCGCATGCAACTAAACACCTCTTTTACTAACCAAGGCAGGTGCCTGATTTGCACCTGATTGTCAGCACCTGTGAGGATGGGCCCTGCTACAGTGGTCAGTTGCTGTCGCTCCAAGAATCGTGCCAGAGTGACCAGCACAACCACGTTGGCTGACATACGGCAAATGCTGGTTGAAGAAAGGGATGCCATCCCACTGCAGTGTGTGACCAGGCTGGTGACCAGCATGAGGAGGAGGTGCCAGGCTGTTGTGGCTGTGTATGGTTCCTCCACACGCTACTGAGGCTCCTTTTTGTTAAATGAATAAATTAATAAATTGACAATATGTCTTGTTTCTTCAGACGTCAATCATCCAATCCAACAAACAAGAGTCAATAGCAGAATAAGCTGCTTGGCATTGGCAGAGAAGTTTTGCTGTTTTTTTGGATAAATGTATTTTTGGAATACTTGTTGTCTGCTTAATATTGTACAAAGTGAGTAAATTGCCAACTACTGTGTCAAGAGCTCCGAAATCCTTCACCTTTACTATTAACATGGTCGTTTTGGTTATAATTATTAATTTAATTATTAATCAGAGTCCCAAACTGATAGTTTAGTGTAATTTATGAGACAACTGGTTACCCTTGCATGAGGCCTAATCATTAAATGGTTGCCTCATTTTTTAGCCAAATCCCTACACAGTTTATGTTTTTGAGTCACAAATCTGAGTTATGAAATATGTCTACATATTTTGATATTAATTAATTGATGAATATCACTCATTTTCAAATACATGAACTAAGGTATCTAGTCTTTCACAATTTTTTTGCTTCGTTTTTGATTTCCTGTTAATATTACTTTTATTTTATTTTTTTACGTTTGAAATAAATCAAATCAAAGACAAATATACATATATACATCCAGAAGATGCAAACACAATACAACAATGTGTTGAGATTTTTTACGAAGTACTTTGAATATTTAAGTAGTTTTTTTTAAAGCATTACTCCAGTACTTCTTCCTCAAGTTATATTTTGACTCAAGTAATAGAGTACTGTCTGCCCCTTCCCACAATGCAGCTGGACAGTGTCCAGCCCAGAGTTGGATTTGTCCCTCAGACGTCACAGCATGAGATGGATGTGTGGAGCTTCACTGTGTCTGAAAGATATTCCCCGCAGTAACTGTGGGGACAGAGAGGGACAGGTTGTCCTGTCCTCTCTGCACGTCCCCTCTACATGTCCCCTCTATTCGTCCTCTCTGCTGGAGTCGAGCAAACACTGAAACCACTCAGCTTATCAGCTCTCTCTGCGCTCGCCACATCCTCACTGCATCAGGGGAAACTTTGGAGGTGTCCCAACCCACTGAGGTTGTGATGTGTTCAGATTACTGAGAGACGCGCAGGAAGCAGCAGTGAGACGTGACAGAGACACATCCTGTGTGTTTGTATCTGCATCTGTGAGGGAGAGAAAGGAGCATATATCAATATAATACATATGTTAAAAAATAAAAAGTGAGGCAGAGAAGACTTCAGTGTGGAGCTTCTTGGATTTTCACCTCTTGTCATTCGAACACCGTGGCACCTGACTACCATCACCATAGCAACGACGCAGCAGGAACTTTTACAATCTCTCAAGAAATGTTCTACATCATCAGTGATTATGATATATGATAACATGATGATCATTTTTAGAGAAAAAATACTTTTGCTCTGGTTAGGCAGCAGTGTTGTGTGATGACTGTCAGGCGGCAGATATTAAGTCAAGTCAAGTCAATTTTATTTATAGAGCCCATTATCACAAAACATGGTTTGCCTCAGAGGGCTTTACAGTGTACAACATCCCTCTACCCTTAGACCCTCACATCACTCAAGGAAAAACTCCCGAAAAAGAACCTCTGTAACGGGGGGGAAAAAAAGGAAGAATAACAAGGTGCGAAATTATCAAATGCACTCTCTGATGATATTGTGGGTCATTGTGGGTCTATGATGATATTGGTCAGAGTCTCATGCATATATTGATACGTAGGTGTCCAAAGGCATGATCACAGCATCAGCGCAACCAGGACCAAGAGAACGATCAGGGCGAGCGGGGGTACAGTAGATACATTTGTGTATCATCAGCATAACAATGAAAATTTATTTATGAGTGTTTTTCTAATAATGTTGCCTAGAGGAAGCATATATAAAGTAAAAAGGATTGGTCCAAGCACAGAAGCAGACCTTAGTATGAGACCTTAGTATTACTGACGTCACAGTTTATATAATGCAGCACAGTGAGGATACAGACATTTTTAGCAGACCTCCCACTGCTTCTGTAATCGCTTATAATAGGAGCTGCTGTTCCACATTGACTCTTTGATGTTTTCCTTGTGTCCACCGTGTCACGCTGGAGAACACATTCTACTCATGTTCCTGGATATGAATTATGGATCACAGCATGTAAATATCATCTTAAACTGTCTTACGAGGCTTACTTCTTGTTGCCAGTAGGGGGCGCAGTACTATGACACCTAACTGGCATGTTAATGCTTTCGACCTTATGTTTTTATATTATCCATAAAGTGCGTTACTTGGAATGACCTTCGCCACACACTTACCAAACAGGAACATATTGCTATTCATAACTCTAGAATGATTGTGTAGAGTGGCTTTATCATTGCAGAATAAGTCACAGCATATCCAAGCCGGACTTAGAAGGAAATGTGTCGTGAGCGAGCAAAAGATGAGCTGCTATCGGTCTTTTTCAGTCATTTGATGCTGATGACACGTGAAAGTCAGATGGTTGTCAGGAAGTGAAGAACAGCAGTTTGGAATCATTGGAAATGGAGGAAAGTGAATACAAGGACCTGCACACAGCAGCAATCTTCAGAACATTTTTAGACGCATTAGATATGATCCCATCATTAAAAGTGATTTTTCCCACCGGTTGACTGATTTTCCTGAGATGGAGGTGATCCATATCACAAAGAATTCACTTCCACATCTGTGTTTCATGTGGTAAATGCTCACTGTATATGCAATGTCTATATTTTACTCAAATTTACTGACAAACATTACAGTACATTTCCATGTACATTTCAGTGGCGCGACAGTGTAGCTGGATTAGGCCATTTAATTGGATGGCTGTCCTTGTCTCAGTATACAGGTGGAGATATGCCCCCTTTCAGCTAAATGCAAAACATGTATATTATTTATAGTCTATGACATAGACCTATATCACAAAAAGTGTGAGAATTTTCAACTGCCTCTGCACAGAAGCAGTTGAAAGTTCCGGAACTCGGAATGTATGATGTGAGCGTGATGTCACGGAGAAAACATTTGGCCACAGTCTCAGAGGTTCTAGTTTACCTAAATATCACAAGATATTACACACTTCTCACAAAGCCACGTAACAAATGTTCTATTGTTAATCAAAGAGGATTTTTCAGTTATATTTTATGAGACGTGAAGAAATGTTCAGTTCCAAAGCTGATATTGGTCTTGTTTAGTTTAAGGTCCCTCAAAGTTTAACATATCTGGCGTTTAATTTTCACTTACATTTGAATGTGAAATCTGCGGTCCGATCTCCGCTCTGTGCTGCCATGATGACAAAAGAGTTTTGAGAATAACCGGCGTGCAAGGAATCTTGGGAAATGGAAGGCCGCGAAGGATAGTAGCGATGTGTCCTCCAAAAAGAGGGAAAATAAGGCCGCATTTGTGGGCTGCTCAAGGAGGAGCCTTCGAATTGTGACCAAATGGGACAGCCTTCGCGCAGCACTAGGACATAATCGGCCTTCGAATGCAGCCTCCGAAGAATGCAGACCCTGAACTGGGACACAGCTATAGACTGCAGCACAAACAACAGCTGCAACTTGATGACATCATAGACTGAAGCCCAGTCATCAGCTGATGACTCATGACATCACAGACTGCAGCGCAATCGACAGCTGATGACGTGATGACATCACAGACTGCAGCCCAAACAACAGCTGATGACTTGATGACATCATAGACTGCACCCCAAACATCAGCTGATGACTTGATAACATCATAGACTGCAGCCCAAACATCAGCTGATGACTTGATGACATCATAGACTGAACCCCAAACATCAGCTGGTGACTTGATAACATCATAGACTGTAGCCCAAACAACACTTGATGACACTGTACACTGCAGTCCGAATAACAATGGATGAATTGATGACATCACAGACTGCAGCCTGTACATTACTTAATGACTTGATGACATCATAGACTTCAGCACATACAACAGCTGATGACATAATGACATCACAGACTACAGCCCAACCAACAGGTTATGACTTGATGACATCTTAAGCCATAATAGCAGTTTACTGACCCTAGTTTCGTTAGTGTGTATATTCCTGAAGTACACGTTTCTTGTGCTCAGTTGAAATCCCCGTCCGTGTGACAGGGAGGAGGGAGAGGTGGCAGAGCTTTCTGCCCGATCCGGCGGGGGTGGTTTTGAGTCCGTTCAGACCTGCCACTCTGGCTCTGCTTCCTCTCTCTGGAATTCATATTTAAGTCGAAATTTCTGATCAATGACTCTAGGATCCTCATTGAGTGCTTATCCTTTTTACTGTTCACCACCTTGGTTCTGTTGAACTGCACTACGCCAATCCCGTTGCCTCTCCGGAGCATTACTGCTCCCTTGTTTCCCAGCTTTCCCGGATCCTGGCCACAACCTTGGCTGTGCCTGATCATTGTGAAATCTGTGCTGATGCTGTGATCCTGCCTTTGGTTGTGCTCGTGCTGTGGCTGCACTGATTCTGTACCCCCCGCTCGCCCTGATCGTGCTCTTAGTCCGGTTGCTCCGATGCTGCGGTCATACCTTTGGACACCTCCGTATCTATATATGCCTGAGACTCATGCACTCATCATCCTATGCTGCTCTTCCTGAGGTTTCTTCCCTTTTTTCCCTGCTACAGGGTTCTTTTTTCGAGTTTTTCCTTGGGTGATGTGAGGGTCTAAGGGCAGAGGGATGTCGTACACTGTAAAGCCCTCTGAGGCAAACCTTGTTTTGTGATAATGGGCTCTATAAATAAAATTGACTTGACTTGACTTTACTTGTACTTTAACTCAAGTAATACCTCAATAACTTTCACTTGGATTAACATTTGGCCAGGAGTATCTATACTCTCACTCAACGAATAGAGTACCTTGTCCACTACTACCCACAATGCAGCTGGACAGTGTATTTGTGTCCAGCTCAGAGTTGCATTTTTCCCTCAGATGTCACGGCATGAGATGGATGTGTGGAGCTGCACTATGTCTGAAAGATATTCCCCGCAGTAACTGTGGGGACAGAAAAGGACAGTGTGAAGGTCGTCCTGTCCACTCTGCATGTCCTCTCTGCTGGAGTCGAGCAAACACTGACACCACTCAGCTTATCAGCTCTCTCTGCGCTCACCACATCCTCATGTCTTTATCTCATCATCAAAGGAAACTTTCAGCAGTGAGACGTGACAGAGACACATCGTGCGTGTTTGTATCTACATCCGTAGAACATCCCCGGCATGGACTCTGCCTTGTCGTGGTGCTGGGGCTTAGTGATCCAGACTTTCAAAGATGTTCCAACAGAACAGAGCATACTCCTGACTTCACAAACAGGAGTATGCTCTGCTCTATTGGAGTGTCTTTGAATGTCTTCTGTGGAGAGGCCAGACCAAAGAGTCTGACGGAAAAAAAACTTGCCCCTACCACTTTGCGCCCCCTTGATGCTCTTAGCTGAGTGTCCCCTGCGGTCCAAGCATTTACTTTTAGAGTGTTCAAATCAGGCCTGGTCGCCTGAATACCGCAGCTAGGAATAGAATAGGACTCCGGTTCTATTTTGTGGGTTTTCTCTCTGAATTGGGGCTGTGATTAAGAGGGACGGCCAGGGGTATTCGTATTGTTGGCTAGAGGTGAAATTTTTTGACCGGCATAAGACAGACGATCGCGAAAGCATTTGCTAAGAATGTTTTCATTTATCAAAAAAGTTGGAGGTTTGAAGATGATCGGACACCATCGTAGTTCCGAACATAAACGATGCCAACTAGCGATCTGGCAGCGTTATTCCCATGACCCATCGGAACAGCGTCCGGGAAACCAAAGTCTTTGGGTTCCAGGGGGGAGTAGGTTGCAAAGCTGAAACTTAAAGGAATTGACGGAAGGGGACCACCAGGAGTGTAGCCTGCCGCTAAATTTGACTCAACACGGGAAACCTCACCCGGAACCCGGAAAAGATCCACAGAATGATAGCTCTTTCTCGATTTGAAGCGATTTGTCTGGTTATTTCTCATAACAAATAAGACTGCGGCATGTTAACTAGTTACACGGCCCCTTGGACAAGGTCAACAAAGACAAGGCTCTCCCAGTCGGCTTTATGCAACAAAAAGTCCCACATCAGAGCCAGCTGTGAATTCCTCTGATCGGCTAACACTAAGATGCGGGGTTGACTGGAACACCCCGAAAAAGCTTTTTTTTTTTTTTTAAAAAAGTAAATAGTTCATTGTTAATCGTTGCTTTTGCTTTGTTGTTTTTTTTCCTTCACTCCCTGTAAATTGTTCCCTCTGTGTCATAATTTGACATTCTTCACAGGGCTGTCTAAATAATTCATTTTTGTAAATAGTTTTCTGAATTGTGTGTAGAAAGTTTAGTTTGTGTGTGTTTGCTTGTACATAATATTTGTGAAAATTTGTGCGATTTATCACTAAAGATTTGTAAAATTAGATTTCTGTTTTGTTTTTTGTTTTGTCTTTATGGTCTCTTAACTATATGTACATTCAAGTTACGTCACTGCAGCCTAAATATCCCGATAGCCCAGGCTGTGCTGAAAAGAAAAAGGTGAGGATATACGAACCAAAACTTGGAAAAACAGCTCAGTGTTCAGAGGGTTAAAATCTCTTCTTTGCTTTGTTTGTTTTACATGTTTAAAAAAAAGATCCATGCATTCAATTTACAACAGATTTGTTGCTTATTATCATTAAAACCAGAAAACACGATCCAAACAGTAAAAAGTGGAGACTGACTTTGATTGTTTCTATTTCAGCTTTATTATAGAGACGATTGATTACTGGTTGATATAGATTTAGAGTATAATAACAATCACATAAAAATGATGTCATGAAAAACACTCACACTCCTTCAAATGAAATTAAAAAAATCACATCATCATCTGATTTCAAATCAAACATCAGTTCAATAAAACAAGATAAAAGTCCGTCACACGGACCCACAACAGCACAAAGAAAATACGCACACAAAATGTACAATATATACAGATATATCTGCACGCTGTCAGGTCAAAGGTCGACTTCTGAGCTGAGAAACGATTATAGCTGATTGTAGCTTCCCTTTTTACTGAATGTATTCACATGAAGAACTCATTTTCTACTAAACATAACTATTAACACAAAAAAATGTAAAAACAAAAACAGAATTCATAAAAGAAAAAGAATAGAATCAAAATTCTGAAACATTTCATTCAAAGTAAACCATATCCCAGCTGTATATTTAAAAACCACATTTTTTAAACATTTTTATTTTAATTTTCATCGTGAACTTAACAGTTTTAATTTGTAACAACTGTTCCACCTGTGACAGACACACATGCTCTGTATGTTTGTCCGGTTTTGTCCTGATATTTGATTTTCATGCACTCTTTCTATTTCAGCATCGTTAAACATCATTTTTACATAACCACTAATTTGCCAGTTTTTGAAGATTTTAGGTGTTTTTAGGTCATTTCAGTGGTAGCTGGTCCCGGTCCTCCGGTTCACAGCGACCACGATGACACAGAGCGTCAGCAGCAGAAGGCTGAGCACTGACCATCTCACTTTGTAGAAGGTGGAGTGAACCCCAAACGGATCTCTGTACTGTAACACTGTTTTGCTTGCTGACAGACACTGAAAATGTTCATCCAAAACTGCACACCAATACTCTCCTGTGTCTCTCAGTGAGACATAAGAGATAACCAAAGTACCACCATCACCGTAACTTATTCTACTTATCTCCCTTAAAGACATTATATTAACAACTCTGCCTTCTGTTCGGTTTGACTTGATGAACCAGTCAACCCACCGACCCCTTTCCCGATCTTTACATCCGAGATTGACGTTTTCTCCCTCTGAGAAGAGCTCTACATCAGGAGGACCAAAGTTAGGACACACCAGGAGATAGTACTTTTTCTCACTGACAGCAGTTTTACAGACGTACACACCTGAGTGGTTTAACGTCAGTGATGAAACCACCAGAGAGTAGTTTTGGTCCACAGTCTGGTTTGGTTGTTCAATGCTATTTACAGTCCAGCGTGGGAGCTGGTCATCACTGAAATCAGTGAGAGCGCACGGTAACACGGCCGTCTCTCCCACTGAGCGATAGATCATCTCTGTGAACACCTCTAACTCTACAGAGTCACTGCTGACACACTGCTGCTGCTCCATCAGCAGACAGCTGAACTCTGTCTTGGCTGTTGTTGTGAAATTAAACACGTGAAGAGCTGATGTGTCTTTATTCAGTTGGTATCTTCCTCCAACATCGTCCATCACTGATGTCTCATTGTCCCCAAAGACTCTGCTCCATATTTCCTGTTTAAATCCAAAGTCACGTCTGAGCCACAGGACGTTCAGATTGTCAGCCGCTCCCTCACATGGCAGAACCCCTGTTCCTCCAGGTGTGATTTCAAAAACTCTTCCTCGACGCACTCTCCTGCAGACGATGACAGAGCTGTTCTTGTCATGTGTGACTCTGCCGTCGGTCCAACACTCCTCTCGGTACAGGCCGGAGTCTGAGTGGGTCAGATTGTGGATCTTGTAAGAAAAGATATTGTGCGTGCTGACGAGTCGTCGTTTCAGGTCTTCAGGTGCTGTGGAGTTGTGGGACCAGAGGTCAGAGGTGTTCCACAGGACGAGCTTCTCCTCACCAACAGACCTGGAGATCAGGCAGGAGTCGGCCTCCTCGGGGAGCTCGAAGGTGTAAGAGTCCCGTTCCTCCTTGATGCTGATGAGTTCTTGTGCATGAATGTTGTTGATGAGAGCAAACAGCAGGAACCAGAGCTCTGTGACTGCAGCCATTCTGCTCCGAGGTCTCCGTCTGAGAGTCCGTCAAACACTGACACCTCACAAACTCAACCCTCATCACCAGCTTCTCTCTGCGGTCCCAACAACGTGACTTCTTTATCTCTTCATCAGCGGAAACTTTGACACATCCGGCTCTTTATCAAGTCATCTTTGTCAGTGAGGCTGTCGTGTCTTCAAACACACATTACTGATGAACTGAAATGATTTTACAGAACCGGGCTGGTTTAAATTGAGTTTGTTTTTGCCTCACACAGACAGGGTTTCGCATGCATCTTAATTCCCCTTTTACTATCCAAAGCACCTTATTTACATATTAGATCCAACACTTATAAATTGACTCTCAGCAGAAGCACAGAGAGGGAACATAAAGCTCCTGCTTTTCTTTGTTCCTTTGACCAACCACATGGGCAGCTAAGGCCTTCTTTGCTCTGTGACCATCTTTGATCCAGCATCTTGGACCTGGCGTCTTGTTGTAGCCTCTGTTATTGTTCTGTTCTTTTTGTCTCTCTCTCCCACACACAAACACAAAAAGTAAGGAAATTTGTGTTTGGTTGATTATTTCTTTGTTGTAGTAATGTTCCTTGGCAATAAATCTTTTACTGTTGGAAAGCCTGTTTATTTCCCTTTTAAATACTATACTTGTTTTGGAAGTTATTATCACAAATTCTTAATGTGTACTATACCTATGAACCATTTTTAGATACTTAAATATTTCCATTTCATGCAACCCAAATAAAAAAATATACTTTTTTAACAGATAGAACTTTCTAATGTAAGTCATTTTCCAAGCATACAAAAGAATTATTTCACTGACATTTATATTAATTTATCATCACTACACAGTCTTGAACTAAATAATTCCACTCCAAAACATTTCAAATGTACAGCACACAACCGGATATTTTAATTACATCCTAGGCACTAACTGTCTGGTATCTATAACGGCCATGAGGAATCACGGCGATCGTGTTATCTTGTAATCAATCATGTCAAAGACCTATGACAAGAAAATACAGCCAGCTGGTCGGTTAAAGAGTCTGTTTATATTTAATACATCCATGACATATATCACAATTCAATGTACACAAATGCTAAAGCGTTTGTGTGGGTTTACAATAATTAACATTCACCCAACCCATAAAGCGTAATATTACATAATAATAGCCCAACTGCAGTTCAACTTTGCAATATAAAGCTTTAATATCAATGTTTACTTACCTCCGCTGCACAGACATTAGTAATACATCAGACGTAAAGCTAGTGCTTAATGGCTGATTATCAATTAAATATAAAAACTGACCAGCACCGCTGTCGTTATATCGCTGATTAGCTGCTGTTGCTAATAATCTAACCCACTACGAGCACACTACGAGAGGAATACTCGTGAACGAGCGCTGCTCACTTCGTGCACTCGTGTGCCATTTCTGTGAGCGAACCTGGAGCGAGCCAGTGAGTCAGCGTTAGTGCTCGGGTACAGTCGGTCGCGCTCAGCCGTGTTCGGCTGTCGCTCATCACTTCTACGCACACTCTATGGGTCAGTAGATCCGGGTATTATACACTTTTCATGTCATTCTATTCACAACCAACTGAGCAGAAACAATCACAAGCAGCTGAAAGTTCCGGAACTCGGAATGTATGATGATGTCATCTGTCTTTGATGTGAGTGTGATGTCACAGAGGAAACATTCGGCCACAGTCTCAGAGGTTCTAGCTGACCTAAATATCACGAGATATTGCACACTTCTCACGAAGCCTCGTAACGAATGTTCAATTGTTATTTAAAGTTGATTTTTGAAAATCAAAAAATCAAATATTGTCAGGGGTATGAATAATTTTGAACATGGCATTTTTTGGGACTCCATTAATAAAATACCCCAGAAATAAATATTTTTTTGAATTTTGTATTGTTGTCATTCTTTCAATTGTTGGTCACATATAACTGATAATGCAAATTTGAAAACATGCATTCATTTCATCACTAGATGAAAAATCACAAGAATTAGCAAGGGTATGAGTAATTTTGAGGACGACTGTATATATAGAAAAACTAATGAGTGCTTGTGAGGTAAGTATGGTCAGGGACTGAACAACTTTAAAGGTCTTTAAAGGTTTAAAAGTCTGATGTTACATCATTTTATATAATTAAACCTAAAAAGAAACAGTCTTACTGCTGACCTTTTTATTTAGGATTTTATTCTGCTTGGTTCATAGTCTTCTTTTTTTGTTTTAGACTCTAAAATACTAATTTCTCTCCTGCCTTCTGGATAACCCCTTATTTTAAAACTGTATGGAGCTTAAAAGTTAAGATATCACCTAAAGCTAACCTTTGTATTTTAAAACAAAAAATGATTTAAAAAAATCATGTTTCAGGAGAGGTTTTATTATCATTCATCATTAACCCTATGAAGCCATTTGTATCATATTTGATACATTCTATGACCTCCATGTAATCCACATTAACATTACTGAAGCCTGTTTAACGGCCCATCTACAGTCTGAAAAGCTGCTGGGGACTGCAAGCCGTTCACCCAGGAGAGGAGTATTAAAAATGATGTGTGTGAAGAGGTCGTTCAAATACCTGCTCCAACCAGCAGGGACAGAGCTGAATATGGATATTCACACACACATTTAGGTCCCCTCTTGGCAAATATTGAAAAATTTAACCAGAGGCCTTAACACATCATTTTAGGATGATTTACTGCATGACCAAGTGGGGACCTTAAAAAACGTCCCCTGTTGGTGAATGTGTAACAACATGGAGGTTCCCTGTTATATGGATTCACAAATGCACGCACACACACAAGGGAAAAAGAAAACTCAACCTGAAAAAATGCTTAAAAATATCAATCTGTAGACTTGATTTTAAAAATACGGTTATGATAATTATAGCACAAAAAACAAGACACACACACACAAATGTTAAAGTTTAAAAAAAAGGAACTTACTGCTTGAAAATCAAAAAAAAATATTTATAATTAACATATAATTATAGTATTTATATCACAAAAACAAGACAAAACACACACACACACCAAAAGAAAAAATCTCTTAAAAATTATAATAATTCTGTAAAACTTAGTAAAGTAAAAATTAGTTTTAAAAGTGTAATTTTTTCACATATAATTATTATATTTTCAGCACACATACACAAACACGAATTCATTCATTCTAAATTCTAAAGTTGTAAATAATTTAAATAATAGCATATTAGTGCTTATTGTCTATTACTGTATTTCTTTACATCTTTAATTTTACAAATGTACATACTCAACTTACTATACATTAATGAATTATTTACATTTTTTGTACTTACTATTACTTTTTACTTTAATATTTATATTTACATACATTTGTGCTGGTACTTATTTCTGCTTGTGATAATTCTCTATCAGTGATTGAGTGACTGTAACAAACCAAAATTTAACCCCTGAGGATCACTGATCATTGATCATTGTTCTGTCGAGCAGCTCCTGAGATGAATGTCACAACTTTTTGAGCAAAAAGTCAATTTTTCTGAGTTTATAAAGTCGCAAATTAGTGAGGAAAAAAAGTCAGAAAAATTGATTTTTTTCTGTTTTTTGGGGATCAACTCAGAGAAAAGCTGACTTTTTTTCTCAAAATTTGTGAAAGAAATTTGCGACCTTACAAACTCAGAGTATAACCTTTTTTACAAATTTTCCATTTTAATCCAAGAAATTCAAATTTTTCTCAGAAATTAGTGATTTTTTTCACAAATGTCCAACTTTATAAACTCAGAGAAAGACTCTTTTTTTTTGCAAATTTGCAACAACAAAAGTAAACCTTTTCCCCTAGATCTAATTTTAAATTAATTTTTGTTTTTAAATTCTAATAATTGTCTCTCCCTCTTTTTCTCTTTTGTGGTACATTGTGGTACAAATGCTAATTGCCATGTTTTTGAAAGAAAACAAACTGCTCAAGTTTTTATGGTTGAAATACCTGTGAAAGGCATCTGAACGCAGTGAACTGCTGTTGATGCAGGTTTTGGAGGATTCAGTTCAGTTGAAGAAGGAAACTGCATGGCTTGTTTTTATGCCTTTGACATCAGACTTTCAGGTTGTTCATTCGTCCTGTTCTCCTAAACGCAATATTTCACAAACAAATGGAGAAAATTTCTTTAAATTTGTGTCAAAGACACAATATAAAATACATGTAATTATCCTGTAAAATTTACTATATCTGCAGTACAATTCTAAGTATTAGAAAAATAAGTATGTATATTTGAAACTGTGTCACAAATTTAAAAAACAAAAATAAAAAAATTGGCATAAAAACGACAACTTGTTGGAGCTGTTTTTGACACATGATCATCGAACAGTCTGAGACTGAAACCACATTACAAAGACTTTATGAACATTACGAAGCATAAGATTAAGTTCAAAATAGAACATTATTCATTCACTGTGGGAAGAGTCAGAAGCTGCTGGTCAACCTCTGATACACCTCAGCAGCGGTAGCAGCTACCTCCCCGTCAACAGCAGTAGCAGCTACCTCCCGCTCAGCAGCAGCAGCAGCAGCTACCTCCCATTCAGCAGCAGCAGCAGCTACCTTCTGCTCAGCAGTGGCAGCAGCTACCTTCTGCTCAGCAGCAGCTACCTCCCACTCAGCAGCAGTAGCAGCTACCTCCCTTTCAGCAGCAGCAGCAGCTACTTCCATTTCAGCAGCAGCAGCTACCTCCCACATTACAATAACTATAATAATTATATCACAAAAACAAAAACACACACACACACACACACACACACCAACAGGAAAGTATTACCAAAAAAGCAACTGACCTGAAAAAAAATGATCTTAAAAATCATAATAATTCTGGAAAAATATACATTTTTTACATATAAGTATTATATTTGACAGCACAAACACACACACAAACATGTATCCAGTCATAAATTCACACAACACAATCTTCTCGGTGTTGTTCCAGTTTTAGTGCACATGTTGCTTTTCTGTTTGGAGAGGGTAACACGAAATAAAACTGGAACACAGATAAGGTTGTGTTTGAGTCCTAACTTTGACATTTTAGGACAGATTTTAAGGACACAGTTCCTCTCAGAGGGTTCCTCTCACTCAGAGCCTTCTGAATTTCCAGATACAGATACTAAACCTGGAACCAAACAGAGAAGATCCGCCTGCTACGACAGTATGACAGCTACCTCCCATTTTGCAGCAGTAGCAGCCATCTCCCACTCAGCAGCAGTAGCAGCTACCTCCCGTTACACAGCAGTAGCAGTTAACTCCCATTCAGCAGCAGCAGCAGCAACTTCCCATTCAGCAGCAGCAGCAGCTACCTCCTGCTCAGCAGCAGCTACCTCCATTATCCACTGCTCATCTCCATCATCTGAGGAGCCTGACTTTATTTGTTTCAGCAGTGGAACCAATCACACAACTAAAGTACATTTTTACTTCAGTTTCAGTGCTTTTGTTCCAAATTTAGTAATGATGTTCCAAATTTAGTAATGATGTTCGAAATTAAGTAATGATGTTCCAAATTTAATAATGACGTTCCAAATTTAGTATATTTGTTGTTCCAATTTTAGTAATGATGTTACGATTTAAAAATATTTTGTTCCAAATTAAGTAATGCTGTTCCAAATTTAGTAATGATGTTCGAAATTAAGTAATGATGTTCCAAATTTAGTAATGATGTTCGAAATTAAGTAATGATGTTCCAAATTTAGTAATGATGTTCCACATTTAGTATATTTGTTGTTCCAATTTTAGTAATGACATTATAATTTAAAAATATTTTGTTCCAAATTAAGTAATGCTGTTCCAAATTTAGCAATGATGTTCGAAATTAAGTAATGCTGTTCCAAATTTAGCAATGATGTTCGAAATTAAGTAATGATGTTCCAATTTGAACTTATTTGTTGTTCCAATTTTAGTAATTATTTTCCAATTTAAGTAAATTTTGGTCCAATTTGAATTATATTTCAATTTTAGCATGCACGTTCCAATTTTTAAAAACTTATTTAGGTTAAAAATAAGGAACGCTTCATGAATTTGCGTGTCATCCTTGCGCCCCTGGAAATGCCATCGTCTCTGTGCCAACAAGGGCTTGTTGGGTCACTCATGTTCCAACAGCGTCGGCCAATCACACGATCCCAACTTTTGGGCGTCCAATCAGAAGGCTCGATTTGACTCAACAAGCCACCTCGCGATCGCCATCTTGGATTCTCCCCGCACCGGCGCTCAGTTCAAGATCGGACCCCACGGAGTCAAGTTCGTGAGTACAGCATTTGTCATATTTTTACGAATTGTGAGCAGCAAAACGTTGCCAATCGCGCCGTGTCAACGGCGGTGTTTTTTTTCCCGGTCCTTCGCAGCCCCCGTTCGCGATTTCGGAGGCATTAACGTTGGCACGGACTTGCGTTTTGACCGGAGTTTTATCACCGCTGACGGAATCAATCGTGTACATTATTTATTGGCCGCAGCGCCAGAACCGACAATTAGCAGAGCTGAGCACAGTCTCTTAATGAGACACGAGCTAACGGTGACCCGCAGTCTGACACAACTTGCCGTGCCGTCGGCGCCGGTTTAATATTGCATCATGTTTCATCATTCATTCATTCATTCATTCATTCATTCACTCACTCATTCATTCACGTGTGTATTTCAGCAGTCCGGAGGAGTGTTACACAGCTGCTTAATCAGACACATCCAGATGTTTATTTCATACAGATAATAAGGTTAGAACATCTGTGATAATGTAATGAAGAGGTTTCTTTTGTATTCTTTTGTACATAAAAGAGACCTGAGTCCAGAGATGTGCTGTTTCCTCACTGTCATTACAGATTTTGAAGATTTAAGGAGAACCTTAACTGTAAGTCCGAGGCTACGCGTCATTTATCGTCATCTTGTCTTCTTTATGATGATCATAAAGTATTTCCTGCCAGTATTCTGCTAACGTTCATTTTCTCTGTTTAGATGGAACATCCTACTTTTAGGAGGGCCCCTAACGGGACCCTCCTGTTAAGGGCCTCTTCAGAGGCCCAGGCTGTAGGCCTGCTGCGGGTTGCCGGGGGCCAGGCCCCATACCGGGCAAAGAAGCCGGAGGAGGTGGATGCAGAGGCACAGGCCCACGTCACCTCCGAGGGTGGCAACACCGCCAACGCCACCCTCGTCCTGAGCCGGTGGAAGGTCCAGTTCGGGAGATACCAGGGCAAGACCTTCCACTGGCTCCTGAGAATGACGTGGTCACGCCAGAACCTGGTCGCCTCCCACCAGAAGGAGCGAGAGAGGACAGGGTCTCAGTCCCCACTGACGGCCAACAAGGTGACGTCCTTTGATCTGATACGCATCATACAATTAGAGGAGTGTCCAGTTTTAACCTCCCTCTGTGAACCTACAGGACGCCTTCACCCGCGCCTCCTCGGCGTATCCTGACTTTGTGGAGGCGGTCAGGTTCCACCGCGTGCTCGAGGAGGCGTGGTGAGGTCCCTCCAGCCCGGACAGGAGGGACAGGCACTTGTTGGCTTTGGGGACTTTAAGTTCGAGACCCTGCAGGCCCTGTATGAGTCTGAGGACTCCAAAAAGATCCGGTACATTATTGCAACGTTTGAATTCTATTTTTTCATTTATTTGCTCAACTGACTATTGATGACAATAATCATGTGACCAATTGTCTGATTTGTATAGATTTGTCAACTACCTCCGGAGGATGGCGCCAGCTCCTGGCTCGCAGATGGAGAACGCCGTCCGCTATGTCCGGCAGAGAGACAGACAGAGAGCGAGGGCTGCTGCAGCCACCGCCACCACCACCGCCACCACCAGCAAAGCTGCAGCCACCGCCACTGCCACGACCAGCAAGGCTGCGGCCACCGCCACCGCCAGCAGCAGCAGCAGCAGCAGCAGCAGCAGCAGCAGCTCAGCCTCTGTCTCCGCCGCAAGCCAGAGAGCCAGGAGTGCACGACAGTATGTATTATTTTACTATAAAGTTGTCTGAGCTTGATGTACCTGGATGACTTCTGTTTAGAAATATATATATAAATATGAATATATGATATATAAATATATAAAAATATTGTAAATAGGTGTGTTTTTATCATATTGTCTCCTCACTGTAGATGGTTTTGTGTGTCCTTTTTTCTTGGTAAAGGCCTCTTGGTTCTGCGCTTATGCCTTTGTCTCCGGGCAGCGTTCTCTGTCTGCGGTGGAAATGCAGGCCAAAATCAAGCGGATCTGCATCTGTGAGGGAGAGAAAGGAGCATATATCAATATAATACATATGTCAAAAAATAAAAAGTGAGGCAGAGAAGACTTCAGTGTGGAGCTTCTTGGATTTTCACCTCTTGTCATTCGAACACCATGTCACCTGACGACTTTCTCTTTTCTTTCTTTCCTTGTGTCCACCGTGTCGCGCTGGAGAACACATTCTACTCATGTTCCTGGATATGAATTATGGATCACAGCATGTAAATATCATCTTAAACTGTCTTACAAGGCTTACTTCTTGTTGCCAGTAGGTGGCGCAGTACTATGACACCTAACTGGCATGTTAATGCTTTCGACCTTATGTTTTTATATTATCCATAAAGTGCGTTACTTGGAATGACCTTCGCCACACACTTACCAAACAGAAACATATTGCTATTCATAACTCTAGAATGATTGTGTAGAGTGGCTTTATCATTGCAGAATAAGTCACAGCATATCCAAGCCGGACTTAGAAGGAAATGTGTCGTGAGCGAGCAAAAGATGAGCTGCTATCGGTCTTTTTCAGTCATTTGATGCTGATGACACGTGAAAGTCAGATGGTTGTCAGGAAGTGAAGAACAGCAGTTTGGAATCATTGGAAATGGAGGAAAGTGAATACAAGGACCTGCACACAGCAGCTATCCTCAGAACATTTTTAGACGCATTAGATATGATCCCATCATTAAAAGTGATTTTTCCCACCGGTTGACTGATTTTCCTGAGATGGAGGTGATCCATATCACAAAGAATTCACTTCCACATCTGTGTTTCATGTGGTAAATGCTCACTGTATATGCAATGTCTATATTTTACTCAAATTTACTGACAAACATTACATTTCAGTGGCGCGACAGTGTAGCTGGATTAGGCCATTTAATTGGATGGCTGTCCTTGTCTCAGTATACAGGTGGAGATATGCCCCCTTTCAGCTAAATGCAAAACATGTATATTATTTATAGTCTATGACATAGACCTATATCACAAAAAGTGTGAGAATTTTCAACTGCCTCTGCACAGAAGCAGTTGAAAGTTCCGGAACTCGGAATGTATGATGTGAGCGTGATGTCACGGAGAAAACGTTCGGCCACAGTCTCAGAGGTTCTAGTTTACCTAAATATCCCAAGATATTGAACACTTCTCACAAAGCCACGCAACAAATGTTCTATTGTTAATCAAAGAGGATTTTTCAGTTATATTTTATGAGATGTGAAGAAATGTTCAGTTCCAAAGCTGATATTGGTCTTGTTTAGTTTAAGGTCCCTCAAAGTTTAACATATCTGGCGTTTAATTTTCACTTACATTTGAATGTGAAATCTGCGGTCCGATCTCCGCTCTGTGCTGCCATGATGACAAAAGAGTTTTGAGAATAACCGGTGTGCAAGGAATCTTGGGAAATGGAAGGCCGCGAAGGATAGTAGCGATGTGTCCTCCAAAAAGAGGGAAAATAAGGCCGCATTTGTGGGCTGCTCAAGGAGGAGCCTTCGAATTGTGACCAAATGGGACAGCCTTTGCGCAGCACTAGGACATAATCGGCCTTCAATGCAGCCTCCGAAGAATGCAGACCCTGAACTGGGACACAGCTATAGACTGCAGCACAAACAACAGCTGCAACTTGATGACATCATAGACTGAAGCCCAGTCATCAGCTGATGACGTGATGACATCATAGACTGCAGCCCAAACAACAGCTGATGACTTGATGAAATCATACACTTCAGCCAGTAACACAGCTGATGACTTGATGACATCATAGACTGTAGCCCAAACAACACTTGATGACACTGTACACTGCAGTCCGAATAACAATGGATGAATTGATGACATCACAGACTGCAGCCTGTACATTACTTAATGACTTGATGACATCATAGACTTCAGCACATACAACAGCTGATGACATAATGACATCATAGACTACAGCCCAACCAACAGGTTATGACTTGATGACATCTTAAGCGATAGTAGCAGTTTACTGACCCTAGTTTCATTAGCGTGTATATTCCTGAAGCACACGTTTCTTGTGCTCAGTTGAAATCCCCGTCCGTGTGACAGGGAGGAGGGAGAGGTGGCAGAGCTTTCTGCCCGATCCGGTGGGGGTGGTTTTGAGTCCGTTCAGACCTGCCACTCTGGCTCTGCTTCCTCTCTCTGGAATTCATATTTAAGTCGTAATTTCTGATCAATGACTCTAGGATCCTCATTGAGTGCTTATCCTTTTTACTGTTCACCACCTTGGTTCTGTTGAACTGCACTACGCCAATCCCGTTGCCTCTTCGGAGCATTACTGCTCCCTTGTTTCCTAGCTTTCCCGGATCCTGGCTACAACCTTGGCTGTGCCTGATCATTGTGAAATCTGTGCTGATGCTGTGATCCTGCCTTTGGTTGTGCTCGTGCTGTGGCTGCACTGATTCTGTACCCCCCGCTCGCCCTGATCGTGCTCTTAGTCCCGGTTGCTCCGATGCTGCGATCATACCTTTGGACACCTCCGTATCAATATATGCATGAGACTCATGCACTCATCATCCTATGCTGCTCTTCCTGAGGTTTCTTCCCTTTTTTTCCCCGTTACAGGGGTTCTCGTTACAGTTTTTCCTTGGGTGATGTGAGGGTCTAAGGGCAGAGGGATGTCGTACACTGTAAAGCCCTCTGAGGCAAACCTTGTTTTGTGATAATGGGCTCTACAAATAAAATTGACTTGACTTGACTTTACTTGTACTTTAACTCAAGTAATAACTCAGTAACTTTCACTTGGATTAACATTTGGCCAGGAGTAGCTATACTCTCACTCAACGAATAGAGTACCTTGTCCACTACTACCCACAATGCAGCTGGACAGTGTGTTTGTGTCCAGCTCAGAGTTGCATTTTTCCCTCAGATGTCATGGCATGAAATGGATGTGTGGAGCTGCACTATGTCTGAAAGATATTCCCCGCAGTAACTGTGGGGACAGAAAAGGACAGTGTGAATGTCGTCCTGTCCACTCTGCATGTCCTCTCTGCTGGAGTCGAGCAAACACTGACACCACTCAGCTTATCAGCTCTCTCTGCGCTCACCACATCCTCATGTCTTTATCTCATCATCAAGGGAAACTTTCAGCAGTCAGACGTGACAGAGACACATCGTGCGTGTTTGTATCTACATCCGTAGAACATCCCCGGCATGGACTCTGCCTTGTCGTGTTGCTGGGGCTTGTGTGCCTCAGTGATCCAGACTTTCAAAGATGTTCCAACAGAACAGAGCATACTCCTGACTTCACAAACAGGAGTATGCTCTGCTCTATTGGAGTGTCTTTGAATGTCTTCTGTGGAGAGGCCAGACCAAAGAGTCTGACGGAAAAAAAAACTTGCCCCTACCACTTTGCGCCCCCTTGATGCTCTTAGCTGAGTGTCCCCTGGGGTCCAAGCATTTACTTTTAGAGTATTCAAATCAGGCCTGGTCGCCTGAATACCGCAGCTAGGAATAGAATAGGACTCCGGTTCTATTTTGTGGGTTTTCTCTGAATCGACTGTGATTAAGAGGGACGGCCAGGGGTATTCGTATTGTTGGCTAGAGGTGAAATTTTTTGATAGCGAAAGCATTTGCTAAGAATGTTTTCATTTATCAAAAAAGTTGGAGGTTTGAAGATGATTGGACACCATCGTAGTTCCGAACATAAACGATGCCAACTAGCGATCTGGCAGTGTTATTCCCATGACCCATCGGAACAGCGTCCGGGAAACCAAAGTCTTTGGGTTCCGGGGGGAGTATGGTTGCAAAGCTGAAACTTAAAGGAATTGACGGAAGGGGACCACCAGGAGTGGAGCCTGCGGCTAAATTTGACTCAACACGGGAAACCTCACCCGGAACCCGGAAAAGATCCACAGAATGATAGCTCTTTCTCGATTTGAAGCGATTTGTCTGGTTATTTCTCATAACAAATAAGACTACGGCATGTTAACTAGTTACACGGCCCCTTGGACAAGGTCAACAAAGACAAGGCTCTCCCAGTCGGCTTTATGCAACAAAAAGTCCCACATCAGAGCCAGCTGTGAATTCCTCTGATCAGCTAACGCTAAGATTAAGGGTTGACTGGAACACCCCGAAAAAGCTTTTTTTTTTTTAAAAAAAAAAAAAAGTAAATAGTTCATTGTTAATTGTTGCTTTTGCTTTGTTGTTTTTTTTCCTTCACTCCCTGTAAATAGTTCCCTCTGTGTCATAATTTGACTTTCTTCACAGGGCTGTCTAAATAATTCATTTTTGTAAATAGTTTTCTGAATTGTGTGTAGAAAGTTTAGTTTGTGTGTGTTTGCTTGTACATAATATTTGTGAAAATTTGTGCGATTTATCACTAAAGATTTGTAAAATTAGATTTCTGTTTTGTTTTTTGTTTTGTCTTTATGGTCTCTTAACTATATGTACATTCAAGTTACGTCACTGCAGCCTAAATATCCCGATAGCCCAGGCTGTGCTGAAAAGAAAAAGGTGAGGATATACGAACCAAAACTTGGAGAAACAGCTCAGTGTTCAGAGGGTTAAAATCTCTTCTTTGCTTTGTTTGTTTTACATGTTTAAAAAAAAGATCCATGCATTCAATTTACAACAGATTTGTTGCTTATTATCATTAAAACCAAAAAACACGATCCAAACAGTAAAAAGTGGAGACCGACTTTGATTGTTTCTATTTCAGCTTTATTATAGAGACGATTGATTACTGGTTGATATAGATTTAGAGTATAATAACAATCACATAAAAATGATGTCATGAATGACAACTCACACTCCTTCAAATGAAATTAAAAAAATCACATCATCATCTGATTTCAAATCAAACATCAGTTCAATAAAACAAGATAAAAGTCCGTCACACGGACCCACAACAGCACAAAGAAAATACGCACACAAAATGTACAATATATACAGATATATCTGCACGCTGTCAGGTCAAAGGTCGACTTCTGAGCTGAGAAACGATTACAGCTGATTGTAGCTTCCCTTTTTACTGAATGTATTCACATGAAGAACTCATTTTCTACTAAACATAACTATTAACACAAAAAAAATGTAAAAACAAAAACAGAATTCATAAAAGAAAAAGAATAGAATCAAAATTCTGAAACATTTCATTCAAAGAAAACCATATCCCAGCTGTATATTTAAAAACCACATTTTTTAAACATTTTTATTTTAATTTTCATCGTGAACTTAACAGTTTTAATTTGTAACAACTGTTCCACCTGTGACAGACACACATGCTCTGTATGTTTGTCCGGTTTTGTCCTGATATTTGATTTTCATGCACTCTTTCTATTTCAGCATCGTTAAACATCATTTTTACATAACCACAAATTTGCCAGTTTTTGAAGATTTTCGGTCTTTTCGGTCATTTCAGTGATAGCTGGTCCTGGTCCTCCGGTTCACAGCGACCACGATGACACAGAGCGTCAGCAGCAGAAGGCTGAGCACTGACCATCTCACTTTGTAGAAGGTGGAGTGAACCCCAAACGGATCTCTGTACTGTAACACTGTTTTGCTTGTTGACAGACACTGAAAATGTTCACCCACAACTGCACACCAATACTCTCCTGTGTCTCTCAGTGAGACATTAGAGATAACCAAAGTACCACCATCACCGTTACTTATTCTACTTATCTCCCTTAAAGACATTATATCAACAACTCTGCCTTCTGTTCGGTTCGACTTGATGAACAATTCAACCCACCGACCCCTTTCCCGATCTTTACATCCGAGATTGACGTTTTCTCCCTCTGAGAAGAGCTCTACATCAGGAGGACCAAAGTTAGGACACACCAGGAGATAGTACTTTTTCTCACTGACAGGAGTTTTACAGACGTACACACCTGAGTGGTTTAACGTCAGTGATGAAACCACCAGAGAGTAGTTTTGGTCCACAGTCTGGTTTGGTTGTTCGATGGTATTTACAGTCCAGCGTGGGGGCTGGTCATCACTGAAATCAGTGAGAGCGCACGGAAACACGGCCATCTCTCCCGCTGAGCGATAGAGCACCTCTGTGAACACCTCTAACACTACAGAGTCACTGCTGACACACTGCTGCTGCTCCATCAGCAGACAGGTGAACTCTGTCTTGGCTGTTGTTGTGAAATTAAACACGTGAAGAGCTGATGTGTCTTTATTCAATTGGTATCTTCCTCCAACATCGTCCATCACTGATGTCTCATTGTCCCCAAAAACTCTGCTCCATATTTCCTGTTCATATCCAAAGTCACGTTTGAGCCACAGGACGTTCAGATTGTCAACCACTCTGTTACATGGCAGAACCCCTGTTCCTTCAGGTGTGATTTCAAAACCTCTTCCTCGACCCACTCTCCTGCAGACGATGACAGAGCTGTTCTTGTCATGTGTGACTCTGCCGTCGGTCCAACACTCCTCTCGGTACAGGCCAGAGTCTGAGTGGGTCAGGTTGTGGATCTTGTAAGAAAAGATATTGTGCGTGCTGACGAGTCGTCGTTTCAGGTCTTCAGGTGCTGTGGAGTTGTGGGACCAGAGGTCAGAGGTGTTCCACAGGACGAGCTTCTCCTCACCAACAGACCTGGAGATCAGGCAGGAGTCGGCCTCCTCGGGGAGCTCGAAGGTGTAAGAGTCCCGTTCCTCCTTGATGCTGATGAGTTCTTGTGCATGAATGTTGTTGATGAGAGCAAACAGCAGGAACCAGAGCTCTGTGACTGCAGCCATTCTGCTCCGAGGTCTCCGTCTGAGAGTCCGTCAAACACTGACACCTCACAAACTCAACCCTCATCACCAGCTTCTCTCTGCGGTCCCAACAACGTGACGTCTTTATCTCTTCATCAGCGGATACTTTGACACATCCGGCTCTTTATCAAGTCATCTCTGCCAGTGAGGCTGTCGTGTCTTCAAACACACATTACTGATGAACTGAAATGATTTTACAGAACCGGGCTGGTTTAAATTTAGTTTGTTTTTGCCTCACACAGACAGGGTTTCACATGCATCTTAATTCCCCTTTTACTATCCAAGGCACCTTATTTACATATTAGATCCAACACTTATAAATTGGCTCTCAGCAGAAGCACAGAGAGGGAACATAAAGCTCCTGCTTTTCTTTGTTCCTTTGACCAACCACATGGTCAGCTAAGGCCTTCCTCGCTCTGCAGCCATCTTTGATCCAGCATCTTGGACCTGGCGTCTCGTTGTAGCCTCTGTTATTGTTCTGTTCTTTTTGTCTCTCTCTCCCACACACACAAACACACACATTTACACATCCACACTTGTACATACTTACATAAACTAAACACAAAAAGTAAGGAAATTTGTGTTTGGTTGGTTATTTCTTTGTTGTAGTAATGTTCCTTGGCAATAAATCTTTTACTGTTGGAAAGCCTGTTTATTTCCCTTTTAAATATGATACTTGTTTTGGAAGTTATTATCGCAAATTCTTAATGTGTACTATACCTATGAACCATTTTTAGATACTTAAATATTTCCATTTCATGCAACCCAAATAAAAAATATACTTTTTTAACAGGTAGAACTTTCTACCATTTTCCAAGCATACAAAAGAATTATTTCACTGCCATTTATATTAATTTATCATTACTACACGGTTTTGAACTAAATAATTCCACTCCAAAACATTTCAAATGTACAGCACACAACCGGATATTTTAATTACATCCTAGGCACTAACTGTCTGGTATCTATAACGGCCACGAGGAATCACGACGATCGTGTTATCTTGTAATCAATCATGTCAAAGACCTATGACAAGAAAATACAGCCAGCTGGTCAGTGAAAGAGTCTGTTTATATTTAATACATCCATGACATATATCACAATTCAATGTACACAAATGCTAAAGCGTTTGTGTGGGTTTACAATAATTAACATTCATCCAACCCATAAAGCGTAATATTACATAATAATAGCCCAACTGCAATTCAACTTTGCAATATAAAGCTTTAATATCAATGTTTACTTACCTCCGCTGCATCGACATTAGTAATACATCAGACGTAAAGCTAGTACTTAATGGCTGATTATCAATTAAATATAAAAACTGACCAGCACCGCTGTCATTATATCGCTGATTAGCTGCTGTTGTTAATAATCTAACCCATTACGAGCAGACTACGAGAGGAATACGCGTGAACGAGCGCTGCTCACTTCGTGCACTCGTGTGCCATTTCTGTGAGCGAACCTGGAGCGAGCCAGTGAGTCAGCGTTAGTGCTCGGGTACAGTCGGTCGCACTCAGCCGTGTTCGGCTGTCGTTCATCACTTCTACGCACACTCTATGGGTCAGTAGATCTGGGTATTATACACTTTTCATGTCATTCTATTCACAACCAACTGAGCAGAAACAATCACAAGCAGCTGAAAGTTCCGGAACTCAGAATGTATGGTGATGTCATCTGTCTTTGATGTGAGTGTGATGTCACAGAGGAAACATTTGGCCACAGTCTCAGAGGTTCTAGTTTACCGAAATATCACGAGATATTGCACACTTCTCACGAAGCCTCGTAACGAATGTTCGATTGTTATTTAAAGTTGATTTTTGAAAATCAAAAAATCAAATATTGTCAGGGGTATGAATAATTTTGAACATGGCATTTTTTGGGACTCCATTAATAAAATACCCCAGAAATAAATATTTTTTTGAATTTTGTATTGTTGTCATTCTTTCAATTGTTGGTCACATATAACTGATACACAAATTTGAAAACATCCATTCATTTCATCACTAGATGAAAAAATCACAAGAATTAGCAAGGGTATGAGTAATTTTGAGGACGACTGTATATATAGAAAAACTAATGAGTGCTTGTGAGGTAAGTATGGTCAGGGACTGAACAACTTTAAAGGTCTTTAAAGGTTTAAAAGTCTGATGTTACATCATTTTATATAATTAAACCTAAAAAGAAACAGTCTTACTGCTGACCATTTTATTTAGGATTTTATTCTGCTTGGTTCATAGTCTTCTTTTTTTGTTTTAGACTCTAAAATACTAATTTCTCTCCTGCCTTCTGGATAACCCCTTATTTTAAAACTGTATGGAGCTTAAAAGTTAAGATATCACCTAAAGCTAACCTTTGTATTTTAAAACAAAAAATGATTTAAAAAAATCATGTTTCAGGAGAGGTTTTATTATCATTCATCATTAACCCTATGAAGCCATTTGTATCATATTTGATACATTCTATGACCTCCATGTAATCCACATTAACATTACTGAAGCCTGTTTAACGGCCCATCTACAGTCTGAAAAGCTGCTGGGGACTGCAAGCCGTTCACCCAGGAGAGGAGTATTAAAAATGATGTGTGTGAAGAGGTCGTTCAAATACCTGCTCCAACCAGCAGGGACAGAGCTGAATATGGATATTCACACACACATTTAGGTCCCCTCTTGGCAAATATTGAAAAATTTAACCAGAGGCCTTAACACATCATTTTAGGATGATTTACTGCATGACCAAGTGGGGACCTTAAAAAACGTCCCCTGTTGGTGAATGTGTAACAACATGGAGGTTCCCTGTTATATGGATTCACAAATGCACGCACACACACAAGGGAAAAAGAAAACTCAACCTGAAAAAATGCTTAAAAATATCAATCTGTAGACTTGATTTTAAAAATACGGTTATGATAATTATAGCACAAAAAACAAGACACACACACACAAATGTTAAAGTTTAAAAAAAGGAACTTACTGCTTGAAAATCAAAAAAAAATATTTATAATTAACATATAATTATAGTATTTATATCACAAAAACAAGACAAAACACACACACACACCAAAAGAAAAAATCTCTTAAAAATTATAATAATTCTGTAAAACTTAGTAAAGTAAAAATTAGTTTTAAAAAAGTGTAATTTTTTTCACATATAATTATTATATTTTCAGCACACATACACAAACACGAATTCATTCATTCTAAATTCTAAAGTTGTAAATAATTTAAATAATAGCATATTAGTGCTTATTGTCTATTACTGTATTTCTTTACATCTTTAATTTTACAAATGTACATACTCAACTTACTATACATTAATGAATTATTTACATTTTTTGTACTTACTATTACTTTTTACTTTAATATTTATATTTACATACATTTGTGCTGGTACTTATTTCTGCTTGTGATAATTCTCTATCAGTGATTGAGTGACTGTAACAAACCAAAATTTAACCCCTGAAGATCACTGATCATTGATCATTGTTCTGTCGAGCAGCTCCTGAGATGAATGTCACAACTTTTTGAGCAAAAAGTCAATTTTTCTGAGTTTATAAAGTTGCAAATTAGTGAGGAAAAAAAGTCAGAAAAATTGATTTTTTTCTGTTTTTTGGGGATCAACTCAGAGAAAAGCTGACTTTTTTTCTCAAAATTTGTGAAAGAAATTTGCGACCTTACAAACTCAGAGTATAACCTTTTTTTTTTACAAATTTTCCATTTTAATCCAAGAAATTCAAATTTTTCTCAGAAATTAGTGATTTTTTTCACAAATGTCCAACTTTATAAACTCAGAGAAAGACTCTTTTTTTTTTTGCAAATTTGCAACAACAAAAGTAAACCTTTTCCCCTAGATCTAATTTTAAATTAATTTTTGTTTTTAAATTCTAATAATTGTCTCTCCCTCTTTTTCTCTTTTGTGGTACATTTCTTACCAAAATGCTAATTGCCATGTTTTTGAAAGAAAACAAACTGCTCAAGTTTTTATGGTTGAAATACCTGTGAAAGGCATCTGAACGCAGTGAACTGCTGTTGATGCAGGTTTTGGAGGATTCAGTTCAGTTGAAGAAGGAAACTGCATGGCTTGTTTTTATGCCTTTGACATCAGACTTTCAGGTTGTTCATTCGTCCTGTTCTCCTAAACGCAATATTTCACAAACAAATGGAGAAAATTTCTTTAAATTTGTGTCAAAGACACAATATAAAATACATGTAATTATCCTGTAAAATTTACTATATCTGCAGTACAATTCTAAGTATTAGAAAAATAAGTATGTATATTTGAAACTGTGTCACAAATTTAAAAAACAAAAATAAAAAAATTGGCATAAAAACGACAACTTGTTGGAGCTGTTTTTGACACATGATCATCGAACAGTCTGAGACTGAAACCACATTACAAAGACTTTATGAACATTACGAAGCATAAGATTAAGTTCAAAATAGAACATTATTCATTCACTGTGGGAAGAGGCAGAAGCTGCTGGTCCACCTCTGATACACCTCAGCAGCGGTAGCAGCTACCTCCCGCTCAGCAGCAGTAGCAGCTACCTCCCGCTCAGCAGCAGCAGCAGCAGCTACCTCCCATTCAGCAGCAGCAGCAGCTACCTTCTGCTCAGCAGCAGCTACCTCCCACTCAGCAGCAGTAGCAGCTACCTCCCTTTCAGCAGCAGCAGCAGCTACTTCCATTTCAGCAGCAGCAGCTACCTCCCACATTATACTATAATAATATATAAACTATAATAATTATATCACAAAAACAAAAACACACACACACACACACACACCAACAGGAAAGTATTACCAAAAAAGCAACTGACCTGAAAAAAATGATCTTAAAAATCATAATAATTCTGGAAAAATATATATTTTTTACATATAAGTATTATATTTGACAGCACAAACACACACACAAACATGTATCCATTCATAAATTCACACAACACAATCTTCTCGGTGTTGTTCCAGTTTTAGTGCACATGTTGCTTTTCTGTTTGGAGAGGGGGACACGAAATAAAACTGGAACACAGATAAGGTTGTGTTTGAGTCCTAACTTTGACATTTTAGGACAGATTTTAAGGACACAGTTCCTCTCAGAGGGTTCCTCTCACTCAGAGCCTTCTGAATTTCCAGATACAGATACTAAACCTGGAACCAAACAGAGAAGATCCGCCTGCTACGACAGTATGACAGCTACCTCCCATTTTGCAGCAGTAGCAGCCATCTCCCACTCAGCAGCAGTAGCAGCTACCTCCCGTTACACAGCAGTAGCAGTTAACTCCCATTCAGCAGCAGCAGCAGCAACTTCCCATTCAGCAGCAGCAGCAGCTACCTCCTGCTCAGCAGCAGCTACCTCCATTATCCACTGCTCATCTCCATCATCTGAGGAGCCTGACTTTATTTGTTTCAGCAGTGGAACCAATCACACAACTAAAGTACATTTTTACTTCAGTTTCAGTGCTTTTGTTCCAAATTTAGTAATGATGTTCCAAATTTAGTAATGATGTTCGAAATTAAGTAATGATGTTCCAAATTTAGTAATGATGTTCCAAAGTTAGTATATTTGTTGTTCCAATTTTAGTAATGATGTTACGATTTAAAAATATTTTTGTTCCAAATTTAGTAATGATGTTCGAAATTAAGTAATGATGTTCCAAATTTCATAATGATGTTCCAAATTTAATAATGAAGTTCCAAATTTAGTATATTTGTTGTTCCAATTTTAGTAATGATGTTACGATTTAAAAATATTTTGTTCCAAATTAAGTAATGCTGTTCCAAATTTAGTAATGATGTTCGAAATTAAGTAATGATGTTCGAAATTTAGTAATGATGTTCGAAATTAAGTAATGATGTTCCAAATTTAGTAATGATGTTCGAAATTAAGTAATGATGTTCCAAATTTAGTAATGATGTTCCACATTTAGTATATTTGTTGTTCCAATTTTAGTAATGACATTACAATTTAAAAATATTTTGTTCCAAATTAAGTAATGCTGTTCCAAATTTAGCAATGATGTTCGAAATTAAGTAATGATGTTCCGATTTGAACTTATTTGTTGTTCCAATTTTAGTAATTATTTTCCAATTTAAGTAAATTTTTGGTCCAATTTGAATTATATTTCAATTTTAGCATGCACGTTCCATTTTAAAAAACTTATTTAGGGTTAAAAATAAGGAACGCTTCACGAATTTGCGTGTCATCATCGCGCTTGCTCTTGTTGCCACTTTTCTGGCCGAGTCACCAATGTTGTTTCGCCATCTAACACGGACGAGGTGAGGCGATGCAATGTGTTCAAAAGGTTACTCTACTCCCCATCGGGGAATTGAACCCCGGTCTTCCACGTGACAGGCAGGGATACTTACCACTATACTAACAAGGAGACATGTGCAGGTAGTAGCCCTCTACACATGACTGCTAGGTTCCATTCCCAGTCAGTGCAACACCTTTTGGCAAGACTGAAGCTGCAGTGTCAGGTTTGTTATGTAGCAAATAATTGCTTTCAAAAAATCAGTAGGAGAAAACAGCCCAAATTTCCTTGCAGTTCCCGTGTCTGGGCTGCTCATTTCGATAGGTAAGACACACTTTGGGCCCCGACACTGAGCCCATGGTCGCCCGACGCTCAATGTCAGACCGTTGGTGAGCATTTGTCGACCTAGGTTTTGGCTATGTGTCTTGCACCGTTGGCGCCAGTCAGCCATTGACGGGCCTTGTCCTTGTAGGGGGAAAATGAATAAAATCACAGTCAGGCTGAGCCTTGCAAACACATATAACCCTTACCTGGGAGGGAATAAATCTCGCAGAGTGGTGCGCAGAGAAGTACCTCCTGTTCAGCATCAGCTGAACCACTGAGGCGACTGTTGATTGTAGAAAGAAGGAGGCAAAAACACAGACCCTGTCTACATCAGTTGAGCTGAGGTGCAGCAGGTGAACAGCTGTAGGTTCCTTGCGATCACAATCACTGAGAGCATATGTTGGTCATCACACATCACCATCCAGGCTAAAAGAAAAGGACAGAATAGGCTCTACATCCTACGGAAATTTGGCAAGACTACATTCTGGAGCAAGATCCTGGTTAACTTCTACAGAGGAGTAATAGAGATTATTCTGTCTTAAATTCCATCACGAGTTGGCATGGTTTGTGCGCTGCCCACGACAGGAAGGATCTGCAGCGGGTGATTGAAACTGCCCAGAACATCACTTATTCCCATTGACAGCTTCAGTGACGTGGTTGACGTGAGATGGCTGCATCGGGCCCAAAGGATGCTGAGAGACAACACCCACCCCAGCCACCTTGCTGTTCACCCTGATGCCATCTGGCAAAAGACTCAGAAGTATCCACTGTCGTACCGCCAGACTTGGAGGAGCTTCATTCCCAAGGATGTGGAACTCCTGGGATGTGAATATGGAAAAGACGTAGACGGATTAGGGACAACTTTCAGCACTATCACATGAGCATTGGTGACAACCAATAATTTCCGCCTTTGTTCATGTATGAACAAGCATGGGTTTCACTCTTGATGTTTTCCTGTGTTTTGTGGCTCGTTGGCACTCCCTGCCATCCATAAGTCGAGCTCATTCTTGGTAGTGATGGTCAATCACCTTGCTGTCTGCTACCAAGAATCCTGCCAAGAAATGGCCAATAGGCGCTCGTATTGCCAAGAACTGATGTGAGAGCCCGCCTCCTCCAGCGGTGCAGAACACCGGTAAATGGAGGCAGGGGACACCGACCACCATACTTTTAACCATCATTTGGAAAGTAGGTCAAACTTTTACAGCCTGACTGTTGTCATTACCAAATACAGTAGCAATTGTTTTTACGTATGTATATTGGTGTTTTTAACTGAATGAATCAATGAATCACTGACCCGTTGCTCAGCGATGTCGTTGACAATTTGTTAACGTTATCTCTCCTGTTAACTTACTTCAATACCCAGAATGTTTGTTTGTCCTGCTTTTTAATTTTTTTTTATTTAGCTCTCATACAGACACACACACGTTTTTCTAAGTGTATTTTTTAAAAAATAAAATGGGTTGCAATGTTTCTGTTTTGATTTCTGTTTCATCTTTTTCCATTTATAATGAATTGATCAAATTATTACGACTTAAAAATCTACAACTTTTATTATTTCACAAGACAGAATTATCTGAAATAATTTTTTTTAATAAATGACAGTAATCCTAATATTTACCATTATTATTTCATTCATTATATAAATTCCTTAGTTTGGGTCCCATTTTTACATAGTCCTACTTTATATTTCTATTATGTAACCCTCAGGTCCTCTTTTAAAAAAAATCACATTTGTCCTCTTTAGGCCCTTTTAGGTGACTGAATCATATTTAAAATAATAAAAATGACTTTTTTTTGTCATTAACTTCAGCCTTCACCAAATGTGAATTCATTTTTATCATTCTAACCCACTAAATGCCAGTTTATTTAAATAATGCCACTTTTTTACACAAAAAATGAATTATTTTCTATATGATGAATGCAAAAAGGGTTTTTTTGTGTAGGGATTATTAGTCTGGGACAGCACTTTTTGTGCTATTTCAACAAATACAAAAACCTCACACTCTTAAATAGCTAAAATAGCCTTCATAGAAAATATCAAACATGAAAAATAAATAATACATTTTGAACTCTGAAATGAAATTTATTTCAAACATGTAACAATGTAACATATAAAATACTTGATAAAAACAAACAAAATAGCAACAAAGTGAATATCATAAACCCAAAATTACTTAGTCCAAGTCTCAGGGGCAGCAGGTGCTGCAGAGCATGGAGGTGTGGGCTCTGCAAATGGGCTGTCCACATCTGCAGCAGGTGTTGCAGATCCGCTTGCTACAGAATTGGCACCGTCGCCTTTGCCCGGCCGCTGCTGGCGGGCCATCGCTCTCCTCTGGCTCCCCTCCCCGCGCTGCATTCACGAGAGCAACGCGCTTGGATTTCGGGGATCAGCGGGGTCACCAAGGCTTTCCCCAGCTCCTCCAAAAACAAGCGTCACTTGTGTGTTTCCCTCTCCTTCTACAGTGGATCAAAATGCGTCCATAGGACAAACGCATTGTAAGCTGAAACATCCAGGATGTTGTCGAACATTTTCAGCGCCCACCTCTGTGTCTTGCGCCGGCAACCTGATGGAGGGGAGAAAAAAATTAATATATATCCTTCTTCATCCATTCTTTCTAACAATGCAAGAAATGAGCTATCAAATAATACTATTAATAATAAAATAATAATAAAAAAAATGGCTTTTTCTGCCTCCGGGAGTGACGGCAAGTGTCTGCCCCACTCTGTGCCTCTAATGCCTGCAGCCTTCCCCCTGGAAGCTCCAGTACAGTAATAATTATGTCAATAATGTGTGGATGATTTTAAATAATAATAAAAGCCTACCTTATCAAGATTATCGACATCGCCCTTGTTCCAGTTATAGTCCAATATGATGATGGGCTTTCTGTGGGGTTCATCACTGATGGCTGGTTCACAGTGTTTTGTGCTCATCAGGATGATATTTTTCCCCCGCTTGGGAATGTAGGACACTGCCGTGTGCGTGCTGGCTCCAGCAGCTTCAGGGGCAGCTCGGGCTTGTTCCTGCTCATGGTTCCCACCATGGCAATCCTTCTTCCTAGGAGCTCTTCCCCAAGTGCATAAGACGTGAAAAAATGTCACCGTGTGACCCTCCAGTCCCTCCACCAGCTGCAACACTTTTGCCCTGGTTTACCTCCGGGCGGGCTCCGTCTTGCTTCCCCATGCTAAACGACATCTTCCAGGCATATGAGGTCCAGGCATCGCAGGCGACCCGGACCTTCAAGCCATAACGGGCCGGTTTGCTGGGGATGTACTGGTGAAAGCGGCAGCAACCCCTGAACAGCACCAGCTGCTCATCCACACAGATGATGGCTGGGGTGTACTGGACCGTTTTAGCTTTGATGGGTACACAGGAAATCGCTCCATTCTTTGACAGCCACTTCTCTCTCTTTCCCCCGCTGTGACACCAGGGACCTCCGGCCCCGAGGAGCTGCCGTCAGAGGCAGAGCTGGAACCGGCCTGCTGGGGTAGCTCCCATTCCCGATCGGAGACGGACCTGCTGTCATCTTCTGGAGGAGGATAGAGACCTGGAGGTTGAGGAGGACCAGGTGGCGGTGTGGGCTGGGCTAGGCGGAGTCGCAGAGGCTCTGGAGGGGTCAGGTCGTGCGATGCTGGAAGTCATGGAGCGTCCCCGGGGGAGGGGGAGCATACAGGCCTGGAAGTCTGGGCTTGGCGCTGCATGGGGCGGCCACTCCGGCCACGGTGAGTGGGTCTGGAAGCAGGGGCAGGGGCAGTAGCCATTCCTGTGGCTTGCTCCAGGTTGTAAAGCGGCTGGAAACGTCGCTCCATGTTTGCAGACAGGTAGAAATGCTCAATTCTGGCCCTGACTAAATTTATAACTTCTCAGGTGCACCTGCAAAAACAAATTGAGGCGCCTGGCTGCCTTGTTTATGCTCTCCTCTGCACGGATTCGCTGATTGTTGATTCCCAAATTTTTATTATGATGTAGACATGGTTGCAAAGATCATGTTGATGTAAGGGATTTTTGCTCACTTTTTTATTTTTTCACTTCACTTCACACTTGAATCATAGAAAATGCAGTTAGAACCATTGATTTTACAGACTACATCTCTGTAACTCCTCTGTCTCTATAACCCTGAAAATAGCATTTTTGTAGCATCTAGTGTAACCCATTGTAAATACCATATGATGTCTCTGAAAAAATAAATCATATAAGAAATGAATGGATCAGATGAAAAACACTCAGAACTACAAATTTGAAGGCCTAAGTTCAGGATGTATTCCCAACATAATGAATTTAATGTTTTTTCATACCATGGCTATGAGATACAAAAATAGTGTTTTCTTGGTTTTCATTAATACATTTATTTCAAAACAGATTTCAGTGTGTTTTGGCTACACTTACACTCTCTCTCTCTCTCACACGCACAAACACACTAATTTCTCAATACACATTCACACCAGACTCATCCATAGAACACACCCAAAATAGTTTTAGTTGAAATAATTTATCACACTGGCCTACAGTCATCGTTATATCCTATCAGTGATCACGCGCCATTTCCCCACAATGCATCTCTGCAAAATTGGGAAATGGCGTCATCTGGTGGTGATTTTTATTTTTGCAGTTTTTTAGCCTCTGAATGACAGGGTTTCAGATGAATTAACAGGATTTCCCATTTCTTTTTATTTGAAGAAACAGCTCATACATGTTGCTCTTAATTTGTATACAAATCATCAAGTCTCATCATCAAAGCAGAAAAGGAAAAGAAAATAGGCTAAAATGAAAAAGGAAAGAGAAAGAAAAGAAAAGGAAAACAAAACAACAAAAAATAATCACATAATCACAAAAGCATCAACATTCTCTATCACAGTACTCCTATACAGGTAATCTTGAACCTGAATTGAATTATGTAACATTCTACACTTACATCATAACATTCTATTACTTTAACATTCTACAGTTACATTCCGACATTTTAGAACTGTAACATTCTACACTTACATCATAACAATGTAGAACTGTAACATTCTACACTTACATCATAACATTCTATTACTTTAACATTCTACAGTTACATTCCGACATTCTAGAACTGTAACATTCTACAGTCACATCAAAATTCTAGAACTATAACATTCTAAAGATACATCAACATTCTAGAACTGTAACATTGTAGTTACATCATAACATTCTAGGCCTTTAACATTCTACACTTACATCATAACATTCTACAGTTACAGCAACATTCTAGAACTGTAACATTCAACAGTAACAGCAACATTCTAGAACATTAATATTCTACAGTTACATCTTAACATTGTAGAACTGTAACATTCTACAGTAACAGCAACATCATAGAACTGTAACATTCTACAGTAACACCAACATTCTAGAACTGTAACATTCTAGTTACATCATAACATTCTACAACTTTAACATTCTGCACTTACATCATAACATTCTACAGTTACAGCAACATTCTACAACTGTAACATTCTACAGAGACATCATAACATTCTAGAGCTGTAACATTCTACACTTACATTATAACATTTTATTACTTTAACATTCTACAGCTACAGCAACATTATAGAACTGTAACATTCAACAATAACAGCAACATTCTAGAACTGTAACATTCAACAATAACAGCAACATTCTAGAACTGTAACATTCAACAATAACAGCAACATTCTAGAACATTAACATTCTACAGTTACATCATAACATTCTAGAACATTAACATTCTACAGTATCAGCAACATTCTACAACTGTAACATTCTAGTTACATCATAACATTCTAGAATTTTAACATTCTACACTTACATCATAACATTCTATTACTTTTACATTCCACAGTTACATCATAACATTCTAGAACTGTAACATTCTTCAGTTACATCAACATTCTAGAACTGTAACATTCTACAGTCACAGCAACATCCTAAAACTGTAACATTCTACTGAGACATCATAACATTCTAGAACTGTAACATTCTACACTTACATCATAACAATGTAGAACTGTAACATTCTACACTTACATCATAACAATGTAGAACTGTAACATTCTACACTTACATAACATTTTATTACTTTAACATTCTACAGTTACAGCAACATTCTAGAACATTAACATTCTACAGTTACATCATAACATTGTAGAACTGTAACATTCAACAGTAACAGCAACATTCTAGAACTGTAACATTCTACAGTAACAACAACATCCTTGAACTGTAACATTCCAGTTACATCATAACATTCTAGACCTTTAACATTCTACACTTACATCATAACATTCTACAGTAACGGCAACATTCTAGAACTGTAACATTCTAGTTTTGAAACATTAGTTACATTTCTACTTTGAATATGTGTGTTTTTATTGTTGCCTTTATCTTAATTTCTTTATTATTTATTGTTATTTATATTTGGTCCACTTAAACAATTCCTATCATTACTGTCTGCTCTCTGGACAGCAGTCACTTCAATGTGCTGACATCCATCACTGTGGCCTCTGTCAGCTGTTAATCAGCTGTTATTGAGTTGTATCTGTTTATGTCTTAATTGATGTGACGTATCTGCCACTGAGCAAGTCATTGTGGGTCAGAAAAACATGCTGCTTGCATACTGCTCTCTTTTTACTTTTCAACAGCATGTTTTAGATTGCTGAGTTTTGTTATTTTAGTTTGGGTCGGAGGTTTCCGGTAGTTCAGTTTTCGGTTATGTTTAACATCAGTTAGATTTGTCTTTATTTCAGAGGTAGTTAGGGGGAAAACGCTGAGTCTGACGGCCCTCTGTCTTTTGTTTCTTTCGGCCGGGACCTCCCTCCTCTTATTTGTCTGAGAGCCACTGAGAAAGTATTTTTGAACCATTGTTTGACAGTATTTCTGGTAAACAACATATGAAAAAATATAAATAAAAAACCTTCAATTTGCATTTGAGAAGCTTTATTATTTCTGATGATTTAGAATACATTACAATCATACATTAATTAACAGCCCCACCACTTACCTGTCAACCACTTGCTTCTTAAAAGTAAGGTGCAGGTAAGTAGCAAGTGGTTGCTACTTACCTGCACCTTACTTTACATCCAGTTGCCACTTACCTATAAATCAGCTGCATCTTATCTGTCAACCACCTGCAACTTACCTGCACTTTACCTATCATCCACCTGTATCTCACCTTCCATCCACTTGCACCAGTTGCACCTTACCTTGTGTCTGTCTCAGAGGGACAGAAGATCCGCCTGCTGCTCCAGTTTTCACTCAGCGTCCACAACACGTCGTTCAAATCGCGATGCAACTAAATCGAATTGTGTATTTGATGATTGTAGCTGATATTTCATGATCTTACCGTCACGGTGTGTGTCCGGCGGAAGGCTGCACGCTCACTCACACTCGCGCTCGATGAGAAGCACCTGTCGATCATCAGCCGTTGATCAGCGGTCAGCCAATCACAGGGCCCGCTGCGTCATGACGTCATGCAGCAAACATTCCAATGACGACACAAAACAGCGCGAGTCAATAAATGAGAATAAAAAAAAATGACGTAAAAGTCATTTAAAGGCGCATTGTTGCTCCTGAAAAGGAGTTTTAGGAAGGAGGAATAAATCATTTTTAAAATGTTAAACCTTTTTTTTTTTTTAAAGGAAAACATGATTAGAAGTTAATTTTAAAAATTTAAAAATATCTTAAAGAAGAAGAGAGAGATGATTGGAAGTTAATAATAATTTAAAATATAGTTGAAAATGATTTTTGAGATGATTGGAAGTTGATAATATAAAGGTTGATTTTTTTTAAAGAAGGGAGATGATTAAAAGTTAAAAATATTCTTTTAAAAAAGTTCAGTTATTATTTTTTTAATAATAATCATCAAATAGTTCAACAAATTTTTGGAAGAGTCAGAGGGAGATGATTGGAAGTTCATATTTTTTAAAAATAGTGAAATTATTTTTCTTAAAGGGAAAGAGATAAATTGAATTTAATAATAATTTTTAAAAATACTTTTAAAATATTTTTAAAGAGGGAGATAGATTATTGGAAGTTAATGATTTTTTTTTTTAATTCAATTATTTTTTGTAAAAGGGAAAGAGATGAATGGAATTTAATATTAATTTTTAAAAATAGTTTTAAAATATTTTTAAAGAGGGAGATAGATGATAGGAAATTAATATTTTTAAAAAAATGTTTTAAAGTGAGAGACAGAGATTATCGGAAGTTATTGTTTTTTTTAAATAATTAAATTATAAAAAGTTGAAAATCATTTTAAAAGAAGACAAAGGAGCAATCTTAAGACAAAGTGAGAAACTCCTGCGCACTTTCCTGCTTACTGCTGACATATTTCCTGAGTGAAAAACAACATTTCAGTCTAGCACTTCAGCTATAATTATTATATCAGGTAAAAAAAGTTGGAATTTAGTTTAAAATACATAAAGACAAATTAAGATCAATAAGTAAACAGATCCTAACTCATCAGAAAGTGTCGCTTTGTGACAAGCTTTAATATAAAGTCTTTGTTTTATTTTTATAAAGACTTATTATTTTTTTTATTTGAATAAAGTTTTTTGTATTTGTAATAAGACCTTTTTTATTTTTGTGAAGGCTTGTTTATTTTTGGTCTTTTTTACTTGGATAAAGTCTTGTTTATTTGAATTAAGACTTTTTAAAATATTTGTATATAATCTTTTATTATTGTTATAAGGTCTTTCTCATTAATATGTTTTTTTAACTAAAAAGACTTTTCTTTTAATAAAAGTGTTTTTTATTTCTATTAATATTTTTATTTGTTAAAATTCTTTATTTGTATGTACCTTTGGTAATGTAAAAAGCATTTTTTTATTAGTATAAAGCATTTTTTTTCATTTGTAAAAAGTCATTTTTATTTGTAGTCTTTATATATAAATATCTTTGCAAATGTGTGAATTATGTTTTAATTTGCATTAAATATTTTTGTAAAGTATTCTTTTTAAAAATTGTAAATCTATTTAAAGTATTTTTCCAAATGCATAAATCGTCTTTTTTAAGTGTAGATATCTTTGCTAATTTATGATGTTTATTTGTTAATATGTTGTAAGCGTTGATAGTGGTTTTAATACGTGATAGTGACGTGTAAACTGTGCAGCTTTTACAGATGTTGAGAGTTTAAAGTGTCCATTTTTGAGAATCTGTTGCTTCTTTGGAACAACCCTGATATCTTATTGATTGTTTTCATTGATTATTTGTTGATTGAAATGTCCTTTTGTAAATGGAAACTGTGTTTTGTCCACTGCACATTGTTCAGATGTGACTGAAACTGAATAAACTCAAAAGTTTCTCTCAGTTGAAGCTGAAATGTCCCCAACATGTCCAAAAGAGGAGACACCGTCTCGTACTGGGATGCTGCGTGTAGAGCGTCCGGTTTTAGTCCGTTCTAAAAATCTAAAAATTCCAAATATCAGAGAAAAACATCTAAATTATCTAAATTATCATCTTTATCTAAATGTAGTGGATGATGAAGACAACTCTTGATAAGATGATATTCAAATGTCTACCCTGAAAAAACTGAAGCTTCTTTTCGAGATTCCGTAGATGACCCTTGGGGTCAGCTAATGGACCTAACTGCCACGTTGAACTTACGACTCTTGTAGCCCAACCGACAGTTTGAGTTAACTTACGACTCATTTGGGGCAAGCAGCTGTCAACTGAGCTCCAGCAAAGACTCTAGTTAGTTATGTATTTTGGTATTGATTTATTAATGAATTAATATTCTTTTTAAATTGCTAATTAATTATTAAATCCCCTATTTAAACCGCTACAATGCCAAATTTTTAAATTTGTGCATCCACGCTTTAGACGGTCACATATTTAATTTAATTTCCATCAGGAATCATTCACATCATCTCAATATACATTACTTTGGTTACCTTTCATTTGTTTTATTTCATTTATATGCCGTATTCCTTCCTTTATTTTTTACTCGTCATTTTTTTTGCCTAAACAAAATAAATCATTTATCGCCAAGTCGTTGTCTGTTGATAATATTTCACGAAAGAAACAAGATCAATGTTTACAGGATAAACGGTACAGATTGTGAGAATGATTAATACCTACATTAGAATTTGGATTTTGCACTCTTTAAAGTAAAAGAGGCACCATTCTCCATTTAGGAGAAAAATTTTAAATCATAACAGTATCAAAACATGGTATTACTTTAATAACTGCTACACTTACAATGCTATTTTGTAGTATTTGTTAACAATTCGAAACATATATAGCAAACTTTGGCCACAGAGCTCACAATTTGCAAGTTGGTTGTCTCATCCAACTATAAATAGCCTGTGTGTCACTTGTGATGTTGCTTACGGCCATACCACCCTGATCACGCCCGATCTCATCTGATCTCAGAAGCTAAGCAGAGTCGGGCCAGGTCAGTACTTGGATGGGAGACCGCCTGGGAATACCTGGTGCTGTAAGCTTTTTAGTTCTCGCTTTTCACCAGCAGAGGTGGTCTCAGTCCTGTTCCCCTCTGTGTTCTGCCACTTCCTACCTCTTCAGTACATATTGTTTTTAAAAACATGTTTAAATTCATTAAATGTTCCACATGTTTTCAGTTTAACCCTTCTATGATTCCATTATGTAAAATAAATCAAAATATCACCTCTAATGAATCATGAATCAATTGTGTATACGCCCAAACAGATGAATATGAATAAACAAACAGCTGTTTGATTAACACTTCCTGGAGTTCACACACGAAAAAACATGATTTAAATTTTAGATGCATTCATGAAAACTGTTCATTTGAAAGAAATCAAACTACTAAACACATCTGAGCAATAGTGTTATTATGACTTGTTAATTTGAGTTGGGAAAACCACATTTATTTTTGGCTTGTATTTAAGTGTGTACTTATTCCTACTGTTTTTGGAACATGTGATATTGAAGTTTTAGTAGTTTGAGTATTTGTTTATTGAGACTGGAATATAGGTTTTGTATGGGCCTCTTTTTTTTTTTTTTATCTTCATTGCAGTCAGCCGTAAGGCTCATTTGCTTTTGTCTGAGTTTGTTTTTTGTTTGTTTGTTTATTTTGCTTTATTTGGTTTATATGTTTGAAATACAGATTAATTACTATAATTTACAAACCAACAGATAAGTTACTTATTATCATTAAAACCAGAAATCACAATCCAAAAAACTGGAGACCAACTTTGATTGTTTCTGTTTCAGCTTTATTATAGACAATTGATTACTGGTTGATATAGATATAGAGTATAATAACAATCACGTAAAAATGATGTCATGAAAGATAACTCAAACTCCTTCAAATTGAAAAAAAACCCTCCTCAACTCCTTCGACGCCAAAAGATGAAGCAAGATTAAGGGTGAACTTTAATTTCATTTCTTCTTCAACTACGTTTTAAAAGAGACAAACAAATTTACCTTGTACCTTGTATTGTCACCAATATGTAAGAACAATGCCAATGATTGTCACAGTTGTGCTTTTCTTCATAGCTTACAGAGGACATCATTAACGTGTT